>NW_026777260.1:0-158945 GCF_030936135.1 Gavia stellata | reverse complement strand
TAACCAGGTCCTTGAGCAGAAACAACCCCACGAATAGGTTTACCCTTAACTGAGGCTTTGGACCCTCAAAATGACTATTTGGACCCTCAAAATGAGGCTTTGGAACCTCAGAATGACCATTTGGACCCTCAAAATGCCTGTTTGGACCCTCAAAATAAGGATTTGGAACCTCAAAACGAGCCTTCGCAAACTCCAAATGAGGCTTTGGGCTCTAAAATGACGTTTTGGACCCTCAAAATGACATCTGGGCTCCTCAAAACGAGGTTTTGGATTGTCACAATGAGGCTTTGGGTCTTCAAAATGACAATCTGGACCCTCAACATGAGGTTTTGGACCCTCTAAATGACTATTTGAACCTTAAAAAGAGGCTACGGGCCCTCAAAATGACTATTTGGCCCCTCAATATGAGGATTTCGTAACCTCAAAATGAGGTTTTGGGCCCTCCAAATGCCTATTTGGACCCTCAAAATGAGGGTCCAAACCCTTAAAGTGAGGATTCGGATCCTCAAAATGAGGATTTGGACCCTCAAAATAGGGCTTTGGGCCTTCAAAATTACTGTTTGGTCCCTCAAAATGAGACTACGGGCTCTCCAAATGACTATTTTGGCCCTCCAAATGAGGCTTTGGATCCTCAAAGTAAGTGTTTCGACCCTCAAAATAAGGCTCAGAGCCATCCAAATGACTATTTGGACTCACAAAAATGAAATTTTGGACCTTCAAAATGAGGATTTGGACCCTCAAAATGAGGCTTTGGGCCCTGAAAATGAGTACTGGAGCCTCAAAATGACTATGTAGACTCTCTAAATGAGGTCCTGGACCCTCAAAATGAGGCTTTAAGCCCTAAAATAACTATTTGGACCATCAAATTGACTCTTCGCACCCTCAAAATGAATATTTGGGGCCTTTCAAATGTGTTTTTGACTCTCAAATGATGCCTTGGAGCCTCAAAACGACTATTTGGAGCCTCAAGAATGAGGCTTTGGACCCCCAAAATGACTATTTGGACCCTCCAAATGAGGATTTGGACACCCAAAGTCCGACTTTGGGCCCTCCAAATGTCTCTTTGGACGTTCAAAGTGAGGCTAAGGGCTCTCAAAATTCCTATTTGGACACTCAAAATGAGGCTCTGGGCCCTCAAAATGGGGATTCCGGTCCCCAAACAAAGATTTTGGGCCTCGAAACGAACATTCCAGTCCTCAAAATGAAGATTTTGGCCCTCAAAACAGGGCCTTGGACCTTGACAATAGGTTTTGTGCCCTCAAGGGATCCGTTCCCACTAAAAACTGAGGCGTGGCAGCCTACAAACGGGTCTGAGAAGGCACAAAATGAGGCTTTGGACCCTCAAAATGACTATTTGGACCCTGAAAACGAGGCTTTGGAACCTCAGAATGACCGTTTGGACGCTCAAAAAGACTGTTTGGACCCTCAAAATGCCTGTTTGGACCCTCAAAATAAGGATTTGGAACCTCAAAACGAGCCTTCGCAAACTCCAAATGAGGCTTTGGGCTCTAAAATGATGTTTTGGACCCTCAAAATGACATCTGGGCTCCTCAAAACGAGGATTTGGATTGTCACAATGAGGCTTTGGGACTTCAAAATGACAATCTGGACCTCAACATGAGGTTTTGGACCCTCTAAATGACTATTTGAACCTTAAAAAGAGGCTACGGGCCCTCAAAATGACTATTTGGCCCCTCAATATGAGGATTTCGAACCTCCAAATGAAGCTTTGAACCTTTATTAAGTTTTGGACCTCAATAGGAGGCTTTGGGCCCTAAAATGACTACTTGGACCCAGAAAAATCTCAATTTTGGACGGTCAAAATATTGTTCTGGAGTCTCAAAATGAGGCTTTGGACCCTCAAAATGACTATCTGGATCCTCAATATGACAATTTGGACCCTCAAAATGAGCAGTAACTAAAACGTCCCTGTTTAGCAATACTGTTTTTAGTACAAATCCAAAAACACAGCCCCTATACTAGCTACTATGAAGAAAATTAACTCTATCGCAGCCAAAATGAGCACATTCTCCACCCCTTATTCCATACCATTTATGTCATACTCAGGTAGCACACTATCCAATACATTCTCTGCCTAGCCATCATCCTTCCCATCCTTTCATATAGTACACAGATATCATTCCCTTAGTCTATGGATCACTCCTGTGAAATGTCTGTAAAGTGTCCATAAATATCCACAAATGTCCACAAAATGTCCACTGAGTTCATTTAGTCCATGACTTTGGGCTCCATCTGTTACGGTGGTCACTCAGGACAGAAGAGGTGTTGTATTGCATGGAGTTATTGGGCACCACGGCCAGCTCAGGTCAGGTCACTGCTGCACCTGCACTGCTTCTTGTAAGACTTGTCCTTCATTGGTTCAGGTGGTTCCTGCTATAGTAATTCCTGTAACATGTAACTCAAATAATGGATTAGTTTCACCCAGAATTAAGTCACCTTCAGGTACGCACTGGACTTCCCCATTCTTCTGCATTACCCACCAAGTGCAACCAGGTCCTTGAGCAGAAACAACCCCACGAATAGGTTTACCCTTAACTGAGGCCTGTTCGACCCTCAAAATGACTATTTGGAACCCTCAAAATGAGGCTTTGGAACCTCAGAATGACCATTTGGACCCTCAAAATGCTGTTTGGACCCTCAAAATAAGGATTTGGAACCTCAAAACGAGCCTTCGCAAACTCCAAATGAGGCTTTGGGCTCTAAAGTGAAGTTTTGGACCCTTAAAATGACATCTGGGCTCCTCAAAACGAGGATTTGGATTGTCACAATGAGGCTTTGGGTCTTCAAAATGACAATCTGGACCCTCAACATGAGGTTTTGGACCCTCTAAATGACTATTTGAACCTTAAAAAGAGGCTACGGGCCCTCAAAATGACTATTTGGCCCCTCAATATGAGGATTTCGAACCTCAAAATGAGGTTTTGGGCCCTCCAAATGCCTATTTGGACCCTCAAAATGAGGGTCCAAACCCTTAAAGTGAGGATTCGGATCCTCAAAATGAGGATTTGGACCCTCAAAATAGGGCTTTGGGCCTTCAAAATTACTGTTTGGTCCCTCAAAATGAGACTAC
This sequence comes from Gavia stellata, assembly GCF_030936135.1. Classification (NCBI taxonomy): domain Eukaryota; kingdom Metazoa; phylum Chordata; class Aves; order Gaviiformes; family Gaviidae; genus Gavia; species Gavia stellata. The sequence goes on along the minus strand of NW_026777260.1, from coordinate 155,854 downwards.
GGGCTCTCCAAATGACTATTTTGGCCCTCCAAATGAGGCTTTGGATCCTCAAAGTAAGTGTTTCGACCCTCAAAATAAGGCTCAGAGCCATCCAAATGACTATTTGGACTCACAAAATGAAATTTTGGACCTTCAAAATGAGGATTTGGACCCTCAAAATGAGGACTTTGGGCCCTGAAAATGAGTACTGGAGCCTCAAAATGACTATGTAGACTCTCTAAATGAGGTCCTGGACCCTCAAAATGAGGCTTTAAGCCCTAAAATAACTATTTGGACCATCAAATTGACTCTTCGCACCCGTCAAAAATGAATATTTGGGCCTTTCAAATGTGTTTTTGGACTCTCAAAATGATGCCTTGGAGCCTCAAAACGACTATTTGGAGCCTCAAAATGAGGCTTTGGACCCCCAAAATGACTATTTGGACCCTCCAAATGAGGATTTGGACACCCAAAGTCCGACTTTGGGCCCTCCAAATGTCTCTTTGGACCTTCAAAGTGAGGCTAAGGGCTCTCAAAATTACTATTTGGACACTCAAAATGAGGCTCTGGGCCCTCAAAAATGGGATTCCGGTCCCCAAACAAAGATTTCGGGCCTCGAAACGAACATTTCAGTCCTCAAAATGAAGATTTTGGCCCTCAAAACAGGGCCTTGGACCTTGACAATAGGTTTTGTGCCCTCAAGGGATCCGTTCCCACTAAAAACTGAGGCGTGGCAGCCTACAAACGGGTCTGAGAAGGCACAAAATGAGGCTTTGGACCCTCAAAATGACTATTTGGACCCTGAAAATGAGGCTTTGGAACCTCAGAATGACCGTTTGGACACTCAAAAAGACTGTTTGGACCCTTAAAATGCCTGTTTGGACCCTCAAAATAAGGATTTGGAACCTCAAAACGAGCCTTCGCAAACTCCAAATGAGGCTTTGGGCTCTAAAATGAAGTTCTGGACCCTCAAAATGACATCTGGGCTCCTCAAAACGAGGATTTTGAATTGTCACAATGAGGCTTTGGGTCTTCAAAATGACAATCTGGACCCTCAACATGAGGTTTTGGACCCTCTAAACGACTATTTGAACCTTAAAAAGAGGCTACGGGCCCTCAAAATGACTATTTGGCCCCTCAATATGAGCATTTTGAACCTCCAAATGAAGCTTTGAACCTTTATTAAGTTTTGGACCCCCAATAGGAGGCTTTGGGCCCTAAAATGACTACTTGGACCCAGAAAATCCAATTTTGGACGGTCAAAATATTGTTCTGGAGTCTCAAAATGAGGCTTTGGACCCTCAAAATGACTATCTGGATCCTCAATATGACAATTTGGACCCTCAAAATGAGCAGTAACTAAAACGTCCCTGTTTAGCAATACTGTTTTTAGTACAAATCCAAAACACAGCCCTTATACTAGCTACTATGAAGAAAATTAACTCTATCGCAGCCAAAACGAGCACATTCTCCACCCCTTATTCCATACCATTTATGTCATACTCAGGTAGCACACTATCCAATACATTCTCTGCCTACCATCATCCTTCCCATCCTTTTCATTATAGTACGCAGATATCATTCCCTTAGTCTATGGATCACTCCTGTGAAATGTCTGTAAAGTGTCCATAAATATCCACAAATGTCCACAAGATGTCCACTGAGTTCATTTAGTCCATGACTTTGGGCTCCATCTGTTACGGTGGTCACTCAGGACAGAAGAGGTGTTGTATTGCATGGAGTTATTGGGCACCACGGCCAGCTCAGGTCAGGTCACTGCTGCACCTGCACTGCTTCTTGTAAGACTTGTCCTTCATTGGTTCAGGTGGTTCCTGCTATAGTAATTCCTGTAACATGTAACTCAAATCATGGATTAGTTTCACCCAGAATTAAGTCACCTTCAGGTACGCACTGGACTTCCCCATTCTTCTGCATTACCCACCAAGTGCAACCAGGTCCTTGAGCAGAAACAACCCCACGAATAGGTTTACCCTTAACTGAGGCTTTGGACCCTCAAAATGACTATTTGGACCCTCAAAAATGAGGCTTTGGAACCTCAGAATGACCATTTGGACCCTCAAAATGCCTGTTTGGACCCTCAAAATAAGGATTTGGAACCTCAAAACGAGCCTTCGCAAACTCCAAATGAGGCTTTGGGCTCTAAAGTGAAGTTTTGGACCCTCAAAATGACATCTGGGCTCCTCAAAACGAGGATTTGGATTGTCACAATGAGGCTTTGGGTCTTCAAAATGACAATCTGGACCCTCAACATGAGGTTTTGGACCCTCTAAATGACTATTTGAACCTTAAAAAGAGGCTACGGGCCCTCAAAATGACTATTTGGCCCCTCAATATGAGGATTTCGAACCTCAAAATGAGGTTTTGGGCCCTCCAAATGCCTATTTGGACCCTCAAAATGAGGGTCCAAACCCTTAAAGTGAGGATTTGGATCCTCAAAATGAGGATTTGGACCCTCAAAATAGGGCTTTGGGCCTTCAAAATTACTGTTTGGTCCCTCAAAATGAGACTACGGGCTCTCCAAATGACTATTTTGGCCCTCCAAATGAGGCTTTGGATCCTCAAAGTAAGTGTTTCGACCCTCAAAATAAGGCTCAGAGCCATCCAAATGACTATTTGGACTCACAAAATGAAATTTTGGACCTTCAAAATGAGGATTTGGACCCTCAAAATGAGGCTTTGGGCCCTGAAAATGAGTACTGGAGCCTCAAAATGACTATGTAGACTCTCTAAATGAGGTCCTGGACCCTCAAAATGAGGCTTTAAGCCCTAAAATAACTATTTGGACCATCAAATTGACTCTTCGCACCCTCAAAATGAATATTTGGGCCTTTCAAATGTGTTTTTGGACTCTCAAAATGATGCCTTGGAGCCTCAAAACGACTATTTGGAGCCTCAAAATGAGGCTTTGGACCCCCAAAATGACTATTTGGACCCTCCAAATGAGGATTTGGACACCCAAAGTCCGACTTTGGGCCCTCCAAATGTCTCTTTGGACCTTCAAAGTGAGGCTAAGGGCTCTCAAAATTACTATTTGGACACTCAAAATGAGGCTCTGGGCCCTCAAAATGGGGATTCCGGTCCCCAAACAAAGATTTCGGGCCTCGAAACGAACATTTCAGTCCTCAAAATGAAGATTTTGGCCCTCAAAACAGGGCCTTGGACCTTGACAATAGGTTTTGTGCCCTCAAGGGATCCGTTCCCACTAAAAACTGAGGCGTGGCAGCCTACAAACGGGTCTGAGAAGGCACAAAATGAGGCTTTGGACCCTCAAAATGACTATTTGGACCCTGAAAATGAGGCTTTGGAACCTCAGAATGACCATTTGGACCCTCAAAATGCCTGTTTGGACCCTCAAAATAAGGATTTGGAACCTCAAAACGAGCCTTCGCAAACTCCAAATGAGGCTTTGGGCTCTAAAATGAAGTTCTGGACCCTCAAAATGACATCTGGGCTCCTCAAAACGAGGATTTGAATTGTCACAATGAGGCTTTGGGACTTCAAAATGACAATCTGGACCCTCAACATGAGGTTTTGGACCCTCTAAACGACTATTTGAACCTTAAAAAGAGGCTACGGGCCCTCAAAATGACTATTTGGCCCCTCAATATGAGCATTTTGAACCTCCAAATGAAGCTTTGAACCTTTATTAAGTTTTGGACCCCCAATAGGAGGCTTTGGGCCCTAAAATGACTACTTGGACCCAGAAAATCCAATTTTGGACGGTCAAAATATTGTTCTGGAGTCTCAAAATGAGGCTTTGGACCCTCAAAATGACTATCTGGATCCTCAATATGACAATTTGGACCCTCAAAATGAGCAGTAACTAAAACGTCCCTGTTTAGCAATACTGTTTTTAGTACAAATCCAAAACACAGCCCTATACTAGCTACTATGAAGAAAATTAACTCTATCGCAGCCAAAACGAGCACATTCTCCACCCCTTATTCCATACCATTTATGTCATACTCAGGTAGCACACTATCCAATACATTCTCTGCCTACCATCATCCTTCCCATCCTTTCATATAGTACGCAGATATCATTCCCTTAGTCTATGGATCACTCCTGTGAAATGTCTGTAAAGTGTCCATAAATATCCACAAATGTCCACAAGATGTCCACTGAGTTCATTTAGTCCAGGACTTTGGGCTCCATCTGTTACGGTGGTCACTCAGGACAGAAGAGGTGTTGTATTGCATGGAGTTATTGGGCACCACAGCCAGCTCAGGTCAGGTCACTGCTGCACCTGCACTGCTTCTTGTAAGACTTGTCCTTCATTGGTTCAGGTGGTTCCTGCTATAGTAATTCCTGTAACATGTAACTCAAATCATGGATTAGTTTCACCCAGAATTAAGTCACCTTCAGGTACGCACTGGACTTCCCCATTCTTCTGCATTACCCACCAAGTGCAACCAGGTCCTTGAGCAGAAACAACCCCACGAATAGGTTTACCCTTAACTGAGGCTTTGGACCCTCAAAATGACTATTTGGACCCTCAAAATGAGGCTTTGGAACCTCAGAATGACCATTTGGACCCTCAAAATGCCTGTTTGGACCCTCAAAATAAGGATTTGGAACCTCAAAACGAGCCTTCGCAAACTCCAAATGAGGCTTTGGGCTCTAAAGTGAAGTTTTGGACCCTTAAAATGACATCTGGGCTCCTCAAAACGAGGATTTGGATTGTCACAATGAGGCTTTGGGTCTTCAAAATGACAATCTGGACCCTCAACATGAGGTTTTGGACCCTCTAAATGACTATTTGAACCTTAAAAAGAGGCTACGGGCCCTCAAAATGACTATTTGGCCCCTCAATATGAGGATTTCGAACCTCAAAATGAGGTTTTGGGCCCTCCAAATGCCTATTTGGACCCTCAAAATGAGGGTCCAAACCCTTAAAGTGAGGATTCGGATCCTCAAAATGACGATTTGGACCCTCAAAATAGGGCTTTGGGCCTTCAAAATTACTGTTTGGTCCCTCAAAATGAGACTACGGGCTCTCCAAATGACTATTTTGGCCCTCCAAATGAGGCTTTGGATCCTCAAAGTAAGTGTTTCGACCCTCAAAATAAGGCTCAGAGCCATCCAAATGACTATTTGGACTCACAAAATGAAATTTTGGACCTTCAAAATGAGGATTTGGACCCTCAAAATGAGGCTTTGGGCCCTGAAAATGAGTACTGGAGCCTCAAAATGACTATGTAGACTCTCTAAATGAGGTCCTGGACCCTCAAAATGAGGCTTTAAGCCCTAAAATAACTATTTGGACCATCAAATTGACTCTTCGCACCCTCAAAATGAATATTTGGGCCTTTCAAATGTGTTTTTGGACTCTCAAAATGATGCCTTGGAGCCTCAAAACGACTATTTGGAGCCTCAAAATGAGGATTTGGACCCCCAAAATGACTATTTGGACCCTCCAAATGAGGATTTGGACACCCAAAGTCCGACTTTGGGCCCTCCAAATGTCTCTTTGGACCTTCAAAGTGAGGCTAAGGGCTCTCAAAATTACTATTTGGACACTCAAAATGAGGCTCTGGGCCCTCAAAATGGGGATTCCGGTCCCCAAACAAAGATTTCGGGCCTCGAAACGAACATTTCAGTCCTCAAAATGAAGATTTTGGCCCTCAAAACAGGGCCTTGGACCTTGACAATAGGTTTTGTGCCCTCAAGGGATCCGTTCCCACTAAAAACTGAGGCGTGGCAGCCTACAAACGGGTCTGAGAAGGCACAAAATGAGGCTTTGGACCCTCAAAATGACTATTTGGACCCTGAAAATGAGGCTTTGGAACCTCAGAATGACCGTTTGGACACTCAAAAAGACTGTTTGGACCCTTAAAATGCCTGTTTGGACCCTCAAAATAAGGATTTGGAACCTCAAAACGAGCCTTCGCAAACTCCAAATGAGGCTTTGGGCTCTAAAATGAAGTTCTGGACCCTCAAAATGACATCTGGGCTCCTCAAAACGAGGATTTGAATTGTCACAATGAGGCTTTGGGTCTTCAAAATGACAATCTGGACCCTCAACATGAGGTTTTGGACCCTCTAAACGACTATTTGAACCTTAAAAAGAGGCTACGGGCCCTCAAAATGACTATTTGGCCCCTCAATATGAGCATTTTGAACCTCCAAATGAAGCTTTGAACCTTTATTAAGTTTTGGACCCCCAATAGGAGGCTTTGGGCCCTAAAATGACTACTTGGACCCAGAAAATCCAATTTTGGACGGTCAAAATATTGTTCTGGAGTCTCAAAATGAGGCTTTGGACCCTCAAAATGACTATCTGGATCCTCAATATGACAATTTGGACCCTCAAAATGAGCAGTAACTAAAACGTCCCTGTTTAGCAATACTGTTTTTAGTACAAATCCAAAACACAGCCCTATACTAGCTACTATGAAGAAAATTAACTCTATCGCAGCCAAAACGAGCACATTCTCCACCCCTTATTCCATACCATTTATGTCATACTCAGGTAGCACACTATCCAATACATTCTCTGCCTACCATCATCCTTCCCATCCTTTCATATAGTACGCAGATATCATTCCCTTAGTCTATGGATCACTCCTGTGAAATGTCTGTAAAGTGTCCATAAATATCCACAAATGTCCACAAGATGTCCACTGAGTTCATTTAGTCCAGGACTTTGGGCTCCATCTGTTACGGTGGTCACTCAGGACAGAAGAGGTGTTGTATTGCATGGAGTTATTGGGCACCACAGCCAGCTCAGGTCAGGTCACTGCTGCACCTGCACTGCTTCTTGTAAGACTTGTCCTTCATTGGTTCAGGTGGTTCCTGCTATAGTAATTCCTGTAACATGTAACTCAAATCATGGATTAGTTTCACCCAGAATTAAGTCACCTTCAGGTACGCACTGGACTTCCCCATTCTTCTGCATTACCCACCAAGTGCAACCAGGTCCTTGAGCAGAAACAACCCCACGAATAGGTTTACCCTTAACTGAGGCTTTGGACCCTCAAAATGACTATTTGGACCCTCAAAATGAGGCTTTGGAACCTCAGAATGACCATTTGGACCCTCAAAATGCCTGTTTGGACCCTCAAAATAAGGATTTGGAACCTCAAAACGAGCCTTCGCAAACTCCAAATGAGGCTTTGGGCTCTAAAGTGAAGTTTTGGACCCTCAAAATGACATCTGGGCTCCTCAAAACGAGGATTTGGATTGTCACAATGAGGCTTTGGGTCTTCAAAATGACAATCTGGACCCTCAACATGAGGTTTTGGACCCTCTAAATGACTATTTGAACCTTAAAAAGAGGCTACGGGCCCTCAAAATGACTATTTGGCCCCTCAATATGAGGATTTCGAACCTCAAAATGAGGTTTTGGGCCCTCCAAATGCCTATTTGGACCCTCAAAATGAGGGTCCAAACCCTTAAAGTGAGGATTCGGATCCTCAAAATGAGGATTTGGACCCTCAAAATAGGGCTTTGGGCCTTCAAAATTACTGTTTGGTCCCTCAAAATGAGACTACGGGCTCTCCAAATGACTATTTTGGCCCTCCAAATGAGGCTTTGGATCCTCAAAGTAAGTGTTTCGACCCTCAAAATAAGGCTCAGAGCCATCCAAATGACTATTTGGACTCACAAAATGAAATTTTGGACCTTCAAAATGAGGATTTGGACCCTCAAAATGAGGCTTTGGGCCCTGAAAATGAGTACTGGAGCCTCAAAATGACTATGTAGACTCTCTAAATGAGGTCCTGGACCCTCAAAATGAGGCTTTAAGCCCTAAAATAACTATTTGGACCATCAAATTGACTCTTCGCACCCTCAAAATGAATATTTGGGCCTTTCAAATGTGTTTTTGGACTCTCAAAATGATGCCTTGGAGCCTCAAAACGACTATTTGGAGCCTCAAAATGAGGATTTGGACCCCCAAAATGACTATTTGGACCCTCCAAATGAGGATTTGGACACCCAAAGTCCGACTTTGGGCCCTCCAAATGTCTCTTTGGACCTTCAAAGTGAGGCTAAGGGCTCTCAAAATTACTATTTGGACACTCAAAATGAGGCTCTGGGCCCTCAAAATGGGGATTCCGGTCCCCAAACAAAGATTTCGGGCCTCGAAACGAACATTTCAGTCCTCAAAATGAAGATTTTGGCCCTCAAAACAGGGCCTTGGACCTTGACAATAGGTTTTGTGCCCTCAAGGGATCCGTTCCCACTAAAAACTGAGGCGTGGCAGCCTACAAACGGGTCTGAGAAGGCACAAAATGAGGCTTTGGACCCTCAAAATGACTATTTGGACCCTGAAAATGAGGCTTTGGAACCTCAGAATGACCGTTTGGACACTCAAAAAGACTGTTTGGACCCTTAAAATGCCTGTTTGGACCCTCAAAATAAGGATTTGGAACCTCAAAACGAGCCTTCGCAAACTCCAAATGAGGCTTTGGGCTCTAAAATGAAGTTCTGGACCCTCAAAATGACATCTGGGCTCCTCAAAACGAGGATTTGAATTGTCACAATGAGGCTTTGGGTCTTCAAAATGACAATCTGGACCCTCAACATGAGGTTTTGGACCCTCTAAACGACTATTTGAACCTTAAAAAGAGGCTACGGGCCCTCAAAATGACTATTTGGCCCCTCAATATGAGCATTTTGAACCTCCAAATGAAGCTTTGAACCTTTATTAAGTTTTGGACCCCCAATAGGAGGCTTTGGGCCCTAAAATGACTACTTGGACCCAGAAAATCCAATTTTGGACGGTCAAAATATTGTTCTGGAGTCTCAAAATGAGGCTTTGGACCCTCAAAATGACTATCTGGATCCTCAATATGACAATTTGGACCCTCAAAATGAGCAGTAACTAAAACGTCCCTGTTTAGCAATACTGTTTTTAGTACAAATCCAAAACACAGCCCTATACTAGCTACTATGAAGAAAATTAACTCTATCGCAGCCAAAACGAGCACATTCTCCACCCCTTATTCCATACCATTTATGTCATACTCAGGTAGCACACTATCCAATACATTCTCTGCCTACCATCATCCTTCCCATCCTTTCATATAGTACGCAGATATCATTCCCTTAGTCTACGGATCACTCCTGTGAAATGTCTGTAAAGTGTCCATAAATATCCACAAATGTCCACAAGATGTCCACTGAGTTCATTTAGTCCATGACTTTGGGCTCCATCTGTTACGGTGGTCACTCAGGACAGAAGAGGTGTTGTATTGCATGGAGTTATTGGGCACCACAGCCAGCTCAGGTCAGGTCACTGCTGCACCTGCACTGCTTCTTGTAAGACTTGTCCTTCATTGGTTCAGGTGGTTCCTGCTATAGTAATTCCTGTAACATGTAACTCAAATCATGGATTAGTTTCACCCAGAATTAAGTCACCTTCAGGTACGCACTGGACTTCCCCATTCTTCTGCATTACCCACCAAGTGCAACCAGGTCCTTGAGCAGAAACAACCCCACGAATAGGTTTACCCTTAACTGAGGCTTTGGACCCTCAAAATGACTATTTGGACCCTCAAAATGAGGCTTTGGAACCTCAGAATGACCATTTGGACCCTCAAAATGCCTGTTTGGACCCTCAAAATAAGGATTTGGAACCTCAAAACGAGCCTTCGCAAACTCCAAATGAGGCTTTGGGCTCTAAAGTGAAGTTTTGGACCCTCAAAATGACATCTGGGCTCCTCAAAACGAGGATTTGGATTGTCACAATGAGGCTTTGGGTCTTCAAAATGACAATCTGGACCCTCAACATGAGGTTTTGGACCCTCTAAATGACTATTTGAACCTTAAAAAGAGGCTATGGGCCCTCAAAATGACTATTTGGCCCCTCAATATGAGGATTTCGAACCTCAAAATGAGGTTTTGGGCCCTCCAAATGCCTATTTGGACCCTCAAAATGAGGGTCCAAACCCTTAAAGTGAGGATTCGGATCCTCAAAATGAGGATTTGGACCCTCAAAATAGGGCTTTGGGCCTTCAAAATTACTGTTTGGTCCCTCAAAATGAGACTACGGGCTCTCCAAATGACTATTTTGGCCCTCCAAATGAGGCTTTGGATCCTCAAAGTAAGTGTTTCGACCCTCAAAATAAGGCTCAGAGCCATCCAAATGACTATTTGGACTCACAAAATGAAATTTCGGACCTTCAAAATGAGGATTTGGACCCTCAAAATGAGGCTTTGGGCCCTGAAAATGAGTACTGGAGCCTCAAAATGACTATGTAGACTCTCTAAATGAGGTCCTGGACCCTCAAAATGAGGCTTTAAGCCCTAAAATAACTATTTGGACCATCAAATTGACTCTTCGCACCCTCAAAATGAATATTTGGGCCTTTCAAATGTGTTTTTGGACTCTCAAAATGATGCCTTGGAGCCTCAAAACGACTATTTGGAGCCTCAAAATGAGGCTTTGGACCCCCAAAATGACTATTTGGACCCTCCAAATGAGGATTTGGACACCCAAAGTCCGACTTTGGGCCCTCCAAATGTCTCTTTGGACCTTCAAAGTGAGGCTAAGGGCTCTCAAAATTACTATTTGGACACTCAAAATGAGGCTCTGGGCCCTCAAAATGGGGATTCCGGTCCCCAAACAAAGATTTCGGGCCTCGAAACGAACATTTCAGTCCTCAAAATGAAGATTTTGGCCCTCAAAACAGGGCCTTGGACCTTGACAATAGGTTTTGTGCCCTCAAGGGATCCGTTCCCACTAAAAACTGAGGCGTGGCAGCCTACAAACGGGTCTGAGAAGGCACAAAATGAGGCTTTGGACCCTCAAAATGACTATTTGGACCCTCAAAACGAGGCTTTGGAACCTCAGAATGACCGTTTGGACGCTCAAAAAGACTGTTTCGACCCTTAAAATGCCTGTTTGGACCCTCAAAATAAGGATTTGGAACCTCAAAACGAGCCTTCGCAAACTCCAAATGAGGCTTTGGGCTCTAAAATGAAGTTCTGGACCCTCAAAATGACATCTGGGCTCCTCAAAACGAGGATTTGAATTGTCACAATGAGGCTTTGGGTCTTCAAAATGACAATCTGGACCCTCAACATGAGGTTTTGGACCCTCTAAACGACTATTTGAACCTTAAAAAGAGGCTACGGGCCCTCAAAATGACTATTTGGCCCCTCAATATGAGCATTTTGAACCTCCAAATGAAGCTTTGAACCTTTATTAAGTTTTGGACCCCCAATAGGAGGCTTTGGGCCCTAAAATGACTACTTGGACCCAGAAAATCCAATTTTGGACGGTCAAAATATTGTTCTGGAGTCTCAAAATGAGGCTTTGGACCCTCAAAATGACTATCTGGATCCTCAATATGACAATTTGGACCCTCAAAATGAGCAGTAGCTTAAACGTCCCTGTTTAGCAATACTGTTTTTAGTACAAATCCAAAACACAGCCCTATACTAGCTACTATGAAGAAAATTAACTCTATCGCAGCCAAAACGAGCACATTCTCCACCCCTTATTCCATACCATTTATGTCATACTCAGGTAGCACACTATCCAATACATTCTCTGCCTACCATCATCCTTCCCATCCTTTCATATAGTACGCAGATATCATTCCCTTAGTCTATGGATCACTCCTGTGAAATGTCTGTAAAGTGTCCATAAATACCCACAAATGTCCACAAGATGTCCACTGAGTTCATTTAGTCCAGGACTTTGGGCTCCATCTGTTATGGTGGTCACTCAGGACAGAAGAGGTGTTGTATTGCATGGAGTTATTGGGCACCACAGCCAGCTCAGGTCAGGTCACTGCTGCACCTGCACTGCTTCTTGTAAGACTTGTCCTTCATTGGTTCAGGTGGTTCCTGCTATAGTAATTCCTGTAACATGTAACTCAAATCATGGATTAGTTTCACCCAGAATTAAGTCACCTTCAGGTACGCACTGGACTTCCCCATTCTTCTGCATTACCCACCAAGTGCAACCAGGTCCTTGAGCAGAAACAACCCCACGAATAGGTTTACCCTTAACTGAGGCTTTGGACCCTCAAAATGACTATTTGGACCCTCAAAATGAGGCTTTGGAACCTCAGAATGACCATTTGGACCCTCAAAATGCCTGTTTGGACCCTCAAAATAAGGATTTGGAACCTCAAAACGAGCCTTCGCAAACTCCAAATGAGGCTTTGGGCTCTAAAGTGAAGTTTTGGACCCTTAAAATGACATCTGGGCTCCTCAAAACGAGGATTTGGATTGTCACAATGAGGCTTTGGGTCTTCAAAATGACAATCTGGACCCTCAACATGAGGTTTTGGACCCTCTAAATGACTATTTGAACCTTAAAAAGAGGCTACGGGCCCTCAAAATGACTATTTGGCCCCTCAATATGAGGATTTCGAACCTCAAAATGAGGTTTTGGGCCCTCCAAATGCCTATTTGGACCCTCAACATGAGGGTCCAAACCCTTAAAGTGAGGATTCGGATCCTCAAAATGAGGATTTGGACCCTCAAAATAGGGCTTTGGGCCTTCAAAATTACTGTTTGGTCCCTCAAAATGAGACTACGGGCTCTCCAAATGACTATTTTGGCCCTCCAAATGAGGCTTTGGATCCTCAAAGTAAGTGTTTCGACCCTCAAAATAAGGCTCAGAGCCATCCAAATGACTATTTGGACTCACAAAATGACATTTTGGACCTTCAAAATGAGGATTTGGACCCTCAAAATGAGGCTTTGGGCCCTGAAAATGAGTACTGGAGCCTCAAAATGACTATGTAGACTCTCTAAATGAGGTCCTGGACCCTCAAAATGAGGCTTTAAGCCCTAAAATAACTATTTGGACCATCAAATTGACTCTTCGCACCCTCAAAATGAATATTTGGGCCTTTCAAATGTGTTTTTGGACTCTCAAAATGATGCCTTGGAGCCTCAAAACGACTATTTGGAGCCTCAAAATGAGGCTTTGGACCCCCAAAATGACTATTTGGACCCTCCAAATGAGGATTTGGACACCCAAAGTCCGACTTTGGGCCCTCCAAATGTCTCTTTGGACCTTCAAAGTGAGGCTAAGGGCTCTCAAAATTACTATTTGGACACTCAAAATGAGGCTCTGGGCCCTCAAAATGGGGATTCCGGTCCCCAAACAAAGATTTCGGGCCTCGAAACGAACATTTCAGTCCTCAAAATGAAGATTTTGGCCCTCAAAACAGGGCCTTGGACCTTGACAATAGGTTTTGTGCCCTCAAGGGATCCGTTCCCACTAAAAACTGAGGCGTGGCAGCCTACAAACGGGTCTGAGAAGGCACAAAATGAGGCTTTGGACCCTCAAAATGACTATTTGGACCCTCAAAACGAGGCTTTGGAACCTCAGAATGACCGTTTGGACGCTCAAAAAGACTGTTTCGACCCTTAAAATGCCTGTTTGGACCCTCAAAATAAGGATTTGGAACCTCAAAACGAGCCTTCGCAAACTCCAAATGAGGCTTTGGGCTCTAAAATGAAGTTCTGGACCCTCAAAATGACATCTGGGCTCCTCAAAACGAGGATTTGAATTGTCACAATGAGGCTTTGGGTCTTCAAAATGACAATCTGGACCCTCAACATGAGGTTTTGGACCCTCTAAACGACTATTTGAACCTTAAAAAGAGGCTATGGGCCCTCAAAATGACTATTTGGCCCCTCAATATGAGCATTTTGAACCTCCAAATGAAGCTTTGAACCTTTATTAAGTTTTGGACCCCCAATAGGAGGCTTTGGGCCCTAAAATGACTACTTGGACCCAGAAAATCCAATTTTGGACGGTCAAAATATTGTTCTGGAGTCTCAAAATGAGGCTTTGGACCCTCAAAATGACTATCTGGATCCTCAATATGACAATTTGGACCCTCAAAATGAGCAGTAGCTTAAACGTCCCTGTTTAGCAATACTGTTTTTAGTACAAATCCAAAACACAGCCCTATACTAGCTACTATGAAGAAAATTAACTCTATCGCAGCCAAAACGAGCACATTCTCCACCCCTTATTCCATACCATTTATGTCATACTCAGGTAGCACACTATCCAATACATTCTCTGCCTACCATCATCCTTCCCATCCTTTCATATAGTACGCAGATATCATTCCCTTAGTCTATGGATCACTCCTGTGAAATGTCTGTAAAGTGTCCATAAATATCCACAAATGTCCACAAGATGTCCACTGAGTTCATTTAGTCCAGGACTTTGGGCTCCATCTGTTACGGTGGTCACTCAGGACAGAAGAGGTGTTGTATTGCATGGAGTTATTGGGCACCACAGCCAGCTCAGGTCAGGTCACTGCTGCACCTGCACTGCTTCTTGTAAGACTTGTCCTTCATTGGTTCAGGTGGTTCCTGCTATAGTAATTCCTGTAACATGTAACTCAAATCATGGATTAGTTTCACCCAGAATTAAGTCACCTTCAGGTACGCACTGGACTTCCCCATTCTTCTGCATTACCCACCAAGTGCAACCAGGTCCTTGAGCAGAAACAACCCCACGAATAGGTTTACCCTTAACTGAGGCTTTGGACCCTCAAAATGACTATTTGGACCCTCAAAATGAGGCTTTGGAACCTCAGAATGACCATCTGGACCCTCAAAATGCCTGTTTGGACCCTCAAAATAAGGATTTGGAACCTCAAAACGAGCCTTCGCAAACTCCAAACGAGGCTTTGGGCTCTAAAGTGAAGTTTTGGACCCTTAAAATGACATCTGGGCTCCTCAAAACGAGGATTTGGATTGTCACAATGAGGCTTTGGGTCTTCAAAATGACAATCTGGACCCTCAACATGAGGTTTTGGACCCTCTAAATGACTATTTGAACCTTAAAAAGAGGCTACGGGCCCTCAAAATGACTATTTGGCCCCTCAATATGAGGATTTCGAACCTCAAAATGAGGTTTTGGGCCCTCCAAATGCCTATTTGGACCCTCAAAATGAGGGTCCAAACCCTTAAAGTGAGGATTCGGATCCTCAAAATGAGGATTTGGACCCTCAAAATAGGGCTTTGGGCCTTCAAAATTACTGTTTGGTCCCTCAAAATGAGACTACGGGCTCTCCAAATGACTATTTTGGCCCTCCAAATGAGGCTTTGGATCCTCAAAGTAAGTGTTTCGACCCTCAAAATAAGGCTCAGAGCCATCCAAATGACTATTTGGACTCACAAAATGACATTTCGGACCTTCAAAATGAGGATTTGGACCCTCAAAATGAGGCTTTGGGCCCTGAAAATGAGTACTGGAGCCTCAAAATGACTATGTAGACTCTCTAAATGAGGTCCTGGACCCTCAAAATGAGGCTTTAAGCCCTAAAATAACTATTTGGACCATCAAATTGACTCTTCGCACCCTCAAAATGAATATTTGGGCCTTTCAAATGTGTTTTTGGACTCTCAAAATGATGCCTTGGAGCCTCAAAACGACTATTTGGAGCCTCAAAATGAGGCTTTGGACCCCCAAAATGACTATTTGGACCCTCCAAATGAGGATTTGGACACCCAAAGTCCGACTTTGGGCCCTCCAAATGTCTCTTTGGACCTTCAAAGTGAGGCTAAGGGCTCTCAAAATTACTATTTGGACACTCAAAATGAGGCTCTGGGCCCTCAAAATGGGGATTCCGGTCCCCAAACAAAGATTTCGGGCCTCGAAACGAACATTTCAGTCCTCAAAATGAAGATTTTGGCCCTCAAAACAGGGCCTTGGACCTTGACAATAGGTTTTGTGCCCTCAAGGGATCCGTTCCCACTAAAAACTGAGGCGTGGCAGCCTACAAACGGGTCTGAGAAGGCACAAAATGAGGCTTTGGACCCTCAAAATGACTATTTGGACCCTGAAAACGAGGCTTTGGAACCTCAGAATGACCGTTTGGACGCTCAAAAAGACTGTTTGGACCCTTAAAATGCCTGTTTGGACCCTCAAAATAAGGATTTGGAACCTCAAAACGAGCCTTCGCAAACTCCAAATGAGGCTTTGGGCTCTAAAATGACGTTTTGGACCCTCAAAATGACATCTGGGCTCCTCAAAACGAGGATTTGAATTGTCACAATGAGGCTTTGGGTCTTCAAAATGACAATCTGGACCCTCAACATGAGGTTTTGGACCCTCTAAACGACTATTTGAACCTTAAAAAGAGGCTACGGGCCCTCAAAATGACTATTTGGCCCCTCAATATGAGCATTTTGAACCTCCAAATGAAGCTTTGAACCTTTATTAAGTTTTGGACCCCCAATAGGAGGCTTTGGGCCCTAAAATGACTACTTGGACCCAGAAAATCCAATTTTGGACGGTCAAAATATTGTTCTGGAGTCTCAAAATGAGGCTTTGGACCCTCAAAATGACTATCTGGATCCTCAATATGACAATTTGGACCCTCAAAATGAGCAGTAACTTAAACGTCCCTGTTTAGCAATACTGTTTTTAGTACAAATCCAAAACACAGCCCTATACTAGCTACTATGAAGAAAATTAACTCTATCGCAGCCAAAACGAGCACATTCTCCACCCCTTATTCCATACCATTTATGTCATACTCAGGTAGCACACTATCCAATACATTCTCTGCCTACCATCATCCTTCCCATCCTTTCATATAGTACGCAGATATCATTCCCTTAGTCTATGGATCACTCCTGTGAAATGTCTGTAAAGTGTCCATAAATATCCACAAATGTCCACAAGATGTCCACTGAGTTCATTTAGTCCATGACTTTGGGCTCCATCTGTTACGGTGGTCACTCAGGACAGAAGAGGTGTTGTATTGCATGGAGTTATTGGGCACCACAGCCAGCTCAGGTCAGGTCACTGCTGCACCTGCACTGCTTCTTGTAAGACTTGTCCTTCATTGGTTCAGGTGGTTCCTGCTATAGTAATTCCTGTAACATGTAACTCAAATCATGGATTAGTTTCACCCAGAATTAAGTCACCTTCAGGTACACACTGGACTTCCCCATTCTTCTGCATTACCCACCAAGTGCAACCAGGTCCTTGAGCAGAAACAACCCCACGAATAGGTTTACCCTTAACTGAGGCTTTGGACCCTCAAAATGACTATTTGGACCCTCAAAATGAGGCTTTGGAACCTCAGAATGACCATTTGGACCCTCAAAATGCCTGTTTGGACCCTCAAAATAAGGATTTGGAACCTCAAAACGAGCCTTCGCAAACTCCAAATGAGGCTTTGGGCTCTAAAATGACGTTTTGGACCCTCAAAATGACATCTGGGCTCCTCAAAACGAGGATTTGGATTGTCACAATGAGGCTTTGGGACTTCAAAATGACAATCTGGACCCTCAACATGAGGTTTTGGACCCTCTAAATGACTATTTGAACCTTAAAAAGAGGCTACGGGCCCTCAAAATGACTATTTGGCCCCTCAATATGAGGATTTCGAACCTCAAAATGAGGTTTTGGGCCCTCCAAATGCCTATTTGGACCTCAAAATGAGGGTCCAAACCCTTAAAGTGAGGATTCGGATCCTCAAAATGAGGATTTGGACCCTCAAAATAGGGCTTTGGGCCTTCAAAATTACTGTTTGCTCCCTCAAAATGAGACTACGGGCTCTCCAAATGACTATTTTGGCCCTCCAAATGAGGCTTTGGATCCTCAAAGTAAGTGTTTCGACCCTCAAAATAAGGCTCAGAGCCATCCAAATGACTATTTGGACTCACAAAATGAAATTTCGGACCTTCAAAATGAGGATTTGGACCCTCAAAATGAGGCTTTGGGCCCTGAAAATGAGTACTGGAGCCTCAAAATGACTATGTAGACTCTCTAAATGAGGTCCTGGACCCTCAAAATGAGGCTTTAAGCCCTAAAATAACTATTTTGGACCATCAAATTGACTCTTCGCACCCTCAAAATGAATATTTGGGCCTTTCAAATGTGTTTTTGGACTCTCAAAATGATGCCTTGGAGCCTCAAAACGACTATTTGGAGCCTCAAAATGAGGCTTTGGACCCCCAAAATGACTATTTGGACCCTCCAAATGAGGATT
Organism: Gavia stellata; assembly: GCF_030936135.1. Classification (NCBI taxonomy): domain Eukaryota; kingdom Metazoa; phylum Chordata; class Aves; order Gaviiformes; family Gaviidae; genus Gavia; species Gavia stellata. The sequence continues at coordinate 137,915 of NW_026777260.1, read as the reverse complement.
TGGACACCCAAAGTCCGACTTTGGGCCCTCCAAATGTCTCTTTGGACCTTCAAAGTGAGGCTAAGGGCTCTCAAAATTCCTATTTGGACACTCAAAATGAGGCTCTGGGCCCTCAAAATGGGGATTCCGGTCCCCAAACAAAGATTTCGGGCCTCAAAACGAACATTTCAGTCCTCAAAATGAAGATTTTGGCCCTCAAAACAGGGCCTTGGACCTTGACAATAGGTTTTGTGCCCTCAAGGGATCCGTTCCCACTAAAAACTGAGGCGTGGCAGCCTACAAACGGGTCTGAGAAGGCACAAAATGAGGCTTTGGACCCTCAAAATGACTATTTGGACCCTGAAAACGAGGCTTTGGAACCTCAGAATGACCGTTTGGACGCTCAAAAAGACTGTTTGGACCCTTAAAATGCCTGTTTGGACCCTCAAAATAAGGATTTGGAACCTCAAAACGAGCCTTCGCAAACTCCAAATGAGGCTTTGGGCTCTAAAATGAAGTTTTGGACCCTCAAAATGACATCTGGGCTCCTCAAAACGAGGATTTGAATTGTCACAATGAGGCTTTGGGTCTTCAAAATGACAATCTGGACCCTCAACATGAGGTTTTGGACCCTCTAAACGACTATTTGAACCTTAAAAAGAGGCTACGGGCCCTCAAAATGACTATTTGGCCCCTCAATATGAGCATTTTGAACCTCCAAATGAAGCTTTGAACCTTTATTAAGTTTTGGACCCCCAATAGGAGGCTTTGGGCCCTAAAATGACTACTTGGACCCAGAAAATCCAATTTTGGACGGTCAAAATATTGTTCTGGAGTCTCAAAATGAGGCTTTGGACCCTCAAAATGACTATCTGGATCCTCAATATGACAATTTGGACCCTCAAAATGAGCAGTAACTAAAACGTCCCTGTTTAGCAATACTGTTTTTAGTACAAATCCAAAACACAGCCCTATACTAGCTACTATGAAGAAAATTAACTCTATCGCGGCCAAAACGAGCACATTCTCCACCCCTTATTCCATACCATTTATGTCATACTCAGGTAGCACACTATCCAATACATTCTCTGCCTACCATCATCCTTCCCATCCTTTCATATAGTACGCAGATATCATTCCCTTAGTCTATGGATCACTCCTGTGAAATGTCTGTAAAGTGTCCATAAATATCCACAAATGTCCACAAGATGTCCACTGAGTTCATTTAGTCCAGGACTTTGGGCTCCATCTGTTACGGTGGTCACTCAGGACAGAAGAGGTGTTGTATTGCATGGAGTTATTGGGCACCACAGCCAGCTCAGGTCAGGTCACTGCTGCACCTGCACTGCTTCTTGTAAGACTTGTCCTTCATTGGTTCAGGTGGTTCCTGCTATAGTAATTCCTGTAACATGTAACTCAAATCATGGATTAGTTTCACCCAGAATTAAGTCACCTTCAGGTACGCACTGGACTTCCCCATTCTTCTGCATTACCCACCAAGTGCAACCAGGTCCTTGAGCAGAAACAACCCCACGAATAGGTTTACCCTTAACTGAGGCTTTGGACCCTCAAAATGACTATTTGGACCCTCAAAATGAGGCTTTGGAACCTCAGAATGACCATTTGGACCCTCAAAATGCCTGTTTGGACCCTCAAAATAAGGATTTGGAACCTCAAAACGAGCCTTCGCAAACTCCAAATGAGGCTTTGGGCTCTAAAATGACGTTTTGGACCCTCAAAATGACATCTGGGCTCCTCAAAACGAGGTTTTGGATTGTCACAATGAGGCTTTGGGTCTTCAAAATGACAATCTGGACCCTCAACATGAGGTTTTGGACCCTCTAAACGACTATTTGAACCTTAAAAAGAGGCTATGGGCCCTCAAAATGACTATTTGGCCCCTCAATATGAGGATTTCGAACCTCAAAATGAGGTTTTGGGCCCTCCAAATGCCTATTTGGACCCTCAAAATGAGGGTCCAAACCCTTAAAGTGAGGATTCGGATCCTCAAAATGAGGATTTGGACCCTCAAAATAGGGCTTTGGGCCTTCAAAATTACTGTTTGGTCCCTCAAAATGAGACTACGGGCTCTCCAAATGACTATTTTGGCCCTCCAAATGAGGCTTTGGATCCTCAAAGTAAGTGTTTCGACCCTCAAAATAAGGCTCAGAGCCATCCAAATGACTATTTGGACTCACAAAATGAAATTTCGGACCTTCAAAATGAGGATTTGGACCCTCAAAATGAGGCTTTGGGCCCTGAAAATGAGTACTGGAGCCTCAAAATGACTATGTAGACTCTCTAAATGAGGTCCTGGACCCTCAAAATGAGGCTTTAAGCCCTAAAATAACTATTTGGACCATCAAATTGACTCTTCGCACCCTCAAAATGAATATTTGGGCCTTTCAAATGTGTTTTTGGACTCTCAAAATGATGCCTTGGAGCCTCAAAACGACTATTTGGAGCCTCAAAATGAGGCTTTGGACCCCCAAAATGACTATTTGGACCCTCCAAATGAGGATTTGGACACCCAAAGTCCGACTTTGGGCCCTCCAAATGTCTCTTTGGACCTTCAAAGTGAGGCTAAGGGCTCTCAAAATTCCTATTTGGACACTCAAAATGAGGCTCTGGGCCCTCAAAATGGGGATTCTGGTCCCCAAACAAAGATTTCGGGCCTCAAAACGAACATTTCAGTCCTCAAAATGAAGATTTTGGCCCTCAAAACAGGGCCTTGGACCTTGACAATAGGTTTTGTGCCCTCAAGGGATCCGTTCCCACTAAAAACTGAGGCGTGGCAGCCTACAAACGGGTCTGAGAAGGCACAAAATGAGGATTTGGGCCCTCAAAATGACTATTTGGACCCTGAAAACGAGGCTTTGGAACCTCAGAATGAGCGTTTGGACGCTCAAAAAGACTGTTTCGACCCTTAAAATGCCTGTTTGGACCCTCAAAATAAGGATTTGGAACCTCAAAACGAGCCTTCGCAAACTCCAAATGAGGCTTTGGGCTCTAAAATGACGTTTTGGACCCTCAAAATGACATCTGGGCTCCTCAAAACGAGGATTTGAATTGTCACAATGAGGCTTTGGGTCTTCAAAATGACAATCTGGACCCTCAACATGAGGTTTTGGACCCTCTAAACGACTATTTGAACCTTAAAAAGAGGCTACGGGCCCTCAAAATGACTATTTGGCCCCTCAATATGAGCATTTTGAACCTCCAAATGAAGCTTTGAACCTTTATTAAGTTTTGGACCCCCAATAGGAGGCTTTGGGCCCTAAAATGACTACTTGGACCCAGAAAATCCAATTTTGGACGGTCAAAATATTGTTCTGGAGTCTCAAAATGAGGCTTTGGACCCTCAAAATGACTATCTGGATCCTCAATATGACAATTTGGACCCTCAAAATGAGCAGTAACTAAAACGTCCCTGTTTAGCAATACTGTTTTTAGTACAAATCCAAAACACAGCCCTATACTAGCTACTATGAAGAAAATTAACTCTATCGCGGCCAAAACGAGCACATTCTCCACCCCTTATTCCATACCATTTATGTCATACTCAGGTAGCACACTATCCAATACATTCTCTGCCTACCATCATCCTTCCCATCCTTTCATATAGTACGCAGATATCATTCCCTTAGTCTATGGATCACTCCTGTGAAATGTCTGTAAAGTGTCCATAAATATCCACAAATGTCCACAAGATGTCCATTGAGTTCATTTAGTCCAGGACTTTGGGCTCTATCTGTTATGGTGGTCACTCAGGACAGAAGAGGTGTTGTATTGCATGGAGTTATTGGGCACCACAGCCAGCTCAGGTCAGGTCACTGCTGCACCTGCACTGCTTCTTGTAAGACTTGTCCTTCATTGGTTCAGGTGGTTCCTGCTATAGTAATTCCTGTAACATGTAACTCAAATCATGGATTAGTTTCACCCAGAATTAAGTCACCTTCAGGTACGCACTGGACTTCCCCATTCTTCTGCATTACCCACCAAGTGCAACCAGGTCCTTGAGCAGAAACAACCCCACGAATAGGTTTACCCTTAACTGAGGCTTTGGACCCTCAAAATGACTATTTGGACCCTCAAAATGAGGCTTTGGAACCTCAGAATGACCATTTGGACCCTCAAAATGCCTGTTTGGACCCTCAAAATAAGGATTTGGAACCTCAAAACGAGCCTTCGCAAACTCCAAATGAGGCTTTGGGCTCTAAAATGAAGTTTTGGACCCTCAAAATGACATCTGGGCTCCTCAAAACGAGGTTTTGGATTGTCACAATGAGGCTTTGGGTCTTCAAAATGACAATCTGGACCCTCAACATGAGGTTTTGGACCCTCTAAACGACTATTTGAACCTTAAAAAGAGGCTATGGGCCCTCAAAATGACTATTTGGCCCCTTAATATGAGGATTTCGAACCTCAAAATGAGGTTTTGGGCCCTCCAAATGCCTATTTGGACCCTCAAAATGAGGGTCCAAACCCTTAAAGTGAGGATTCGGATCCTCAAAATGAGGATTTGGACCCTCAAAATAGGGCTTTGGGCCTTCAAAATTACTGTTTGGTCCCTCAAAATGAGACTACGGGCTCTCCAAATGACTATTTTGGCCCTCCAAATGAGGCTTTGGATCCTCAAAGTAAGTGTTTCGACCCTCAAAATAAGGCTCAGAGCCATCCAAATGACTATTTGGACTCACAAAATGAAATTTCGGACCTTCAAAATGAGGATTTGGACCCTCAAAATGAGGCTTTGGGCCCTGAAAATGAGTACTGGAGCCTCAAAATGACTATGTAGACTCTCTAAATGAGGTCCTGGACCCTCAAAATGAGGCTTTAAGCCCTAAAATAACTATTTGGACCATCAAATTGACTCTTCGCACCCTCAAAATGAATATTTGGGCCTTTCAAATGTGTTTTTGGACTCTCAAAATGATGCCTTGGAGCCTCAAAACGACTATTTGGAGCCTCAAAATGAGGCTTTGGACCCCCAAAATGACTATTTGGACCCTCCAAATGAGGATTTGGACACCCAAAGTCCGACTTTGGGCCCTCCAAATGTCTCTTTGGACCTTCAAAGTGAGGCTAAGGGCTCTCAAAATTCCTATTTGGACACTCAAAATGAGGCTCTGGGCCCTCAAAATGGGGATTCTGGTCCCCAAACAAAGATTTTGGGCCTCGAAACGAACATTTCAGTCCTCAAAATGAAGATTTTGGCCCTCAAAACAGGGCCTTGGACCTTGACAATAGGTTTTGTGCCCTCAAGGGATCCGTTCCCACTAAAAACTGAGGCGTGGCAGCCTACAAACGGGTCTGAGAAGGCACAAAATGAGGCTTTGGACCCTCAAAATGACTATTTGGACCCTGAAAACGAGGCTTTGGAACCTCAGAATGACCGTTTGGACGCTCAAAAAGACTGTTTGGACCCTTAAAATGCCTGTTTGGACCCTCAAAATAAGGATTTGGAACCTCAAAACGAGCCTTCGCAAACTCCAAATGAGGCTTTGGGCTCTAAAATGACGTTTTGGACCCTCAAAATGACATCTGGGCTCCTCAAAACGAGGATTTGAATTGTCACAATGAGGCTTTGGGTCTTCAAAATGACAATCTGGACCCTCAACATGAGGTTTTGGACCCTCTAAACGACTATTTGAACCTTAAAAAGAGGCTACGGGCCCTCAAAATGACTATTTGGCCCCTCAATATGAGCATTTTGAACCTCCAAATGAAGCTTTGAACCTTTATTAAGTTTTGGACCCCCAATAGGAGGCTTTGGGCCCTAAAATGACTACTTGGACCCAGAAAATCCAATTTTGGACGGTCAAAATATTGTTCTGGAGTCTCAAAATGAGGCTTTGGACCCTCAAAATGACTATCTGGATCCTCAATATGACAATTTGGACCCTCAAAATGAGCAGTAGCTTAAACGTCCCTGTTTAGCAATACTGTTTTTAGTACAAATCCAAAACACAGCCCTATACTAGCTACTATGAAGAAAATTAACTCTATCGCGGCCAAAACGAGCACATTCTCCACCCCTTATTCCATACCATTTATGTCATACTCAGGTAGCACACTATCCAATACATTCTCTGCCTACCATCATCCTTCCCATCCTTTCATATAGTACGCAGATATCATTCCCTTAGTCTATGGATCACTCCTGTGAAATGTCTGTAAAGTGTCCATAAATACCCACAAATGTCCACAAGATGTCCATTGAGTTCATTTAGTCCAGGACTTTGGGCTCCATCTGTTATGGTGGTCACTCAGGACAGAAGAGGTGTTGTATTGCATGGAGTTATTGGGCACCACAGCCAGCTCAGGTCAGGTCACTGCTGCACCTGCACTGCTTCTTGTAAGACTTGTCCTTCATTGGTTCAGGTGGTTCCTGCTATAGTTAATTCCTGTAACATGTAACTCAAATCATGGATTAGTTTCACCCAGAATTAAGTCACCTTCAGGTACGCACTGGACTTCCCCATTCTTCTGCATTACCCACCAAGTGCAACCAGGTCCTTGAGCAGAAACAACCCCACGAATAGGTTTACCCTTAACTGAGGCTTTGGACCCTCAAAATGACTATTTGGACCCTCAAAATGAGCTTTGGAACCTCAGAATGACCATTTGGACCCTCAAAATGCCTGTTTGGACCCTCAAAATAAGGATTTGGAACCTCAAAACGAGCCTTCGCAAACTCCAAATGAGGCTCTGGGCTCTAAAATGACGTTTTGGACCCTCAAAATGACATCTGGGCTCCTCAAAACGAGGTTTTGGATTGTCACAATGAGGCTTTGGGTCTTCAAAATGACAATCTGGACCCTCAACATGAGGTTTTGGACCCTCTAAACGACTATTTGAACCTTAAAAAGAGGCTATGGGCCCTCAAAATGACTATTTGGCCCCTCAATATGAGGATTTCGAACCTCAAAATGAGGTTTTGGGCCCTCCAAATGCCTATTTGGACCCTCAAAATGAGGGTCCAAACCCTTAAAGTGAGGATTCGGATCCTCAAAATGAGGATTTGGACCCTCAAAATAGGGCTTTGGGCCTTCAAAATTACTGTTTGCTCCCTCAAAATGAGACTACGGGCTCTCCAAATGACTATTTTGGCCCTCCAAATGAGGCTTTGGATCCTCAAAGTAAGTGTTTCGACCCTCAAAATAAGGCTCAGAGCCATCCAAATGACTATTTGGACTCACAAAATGAAATTTCGGACCTTCAAAATGAGGATTTGGACCCTCAAAATGAGGCTTTGGGCCCTGAAAATGAGTACTGGAGCCTCAAAATGACTATGTAGACTCTCTAAATGAGGTCCTGGACCCTCAAAATGAGGCTTTAAGCCCTAAAATAACTATTTGGACCATCAAATTGACTCTTCGCACCCTCAAAATGAATATTTGGGCCTTTCAAATGTGTTTTTGGACTCTCAAAATGATGCCTTGGAGCCTCAAAACGACTATTTGGAGCCTCAAAATGAGGCTTTGGACCCCCAAAATGACTATTTGGACCCTCCAAATGAGGATTTGGACACCCAAAGTCCGACTTTGGGCCCTCCAAATGTCTCTTTGGACCTTCAAAGTGAGGCTAAGGGCTCTCAAAATTACTATTTGGACACTCAAAATGAGGCTCTGGGCCCTCAAAATGGGGATTCCGGTCCCCAAACAAAGATTTCGGGCCTCGAAACGAACATTTCAGTCCTCAAAATGAAGATTTTGGCCCTCAAAACAGGGCCTTGGACCTTGACAATAGGTTTTGTGCCCTCAAGGGATCCGTTCCCACTAAAAACTGAGGCGTGGCAGCCTACAAACGGGTCTGAGAAGGCACAAAATGAGGCTTTGGACCCTCAAAATGACTATTTGGACCCTGAAAACGAGGCTTTGGAACCTCAGAATGACCGTTTGGACGCTCAAAAAGACTGTTTGGACCCTTAAAATGCCTGTTTGGACCCTCAAAATAAGGATTTGGAACCTCAAAACGAGCCTTCGCAAACTCCAAATGAGGCTTTGGGCTCTAAAATGACGTTTTGGACCCTCAAAATGACATCTGGGCTCCTCAAAACGAGGATTTGAATTGTCACAATGAGGCTTTGGGTCTTCAAAATGACAATCTGGACCCTCAACATGAGGTTTTGGACCCTCTAAACGACTATTTGAACCTTAAAAAGAGGCTACGGGCCCTCAAAATGACTATTTGGCCCCTCAATATGAGCATTTTGAACCTCCAAATGAAGCTTTGAACCTTTATTAAGTTTTGGATCCCCAATAGGAGGCTTTGGGCCCTAAAATGACTACTTGGACCCAGAAAATCCAATTTTGGACGGTCAAAATATTGTTCTGGAGTCTCAAAATGAGGCTTTGGACCCTCAAAATGACTATCTGGATCCTCAATATGACAATTTGGACCCTCAAAATGAGCAGTAGCTTAAACGTCCCTGTTTAGCAATACTGTTTTTAGTACAAATCCAAAACACAGCCCTATACTAGCTACTATGAAGAAAATTAACTCTATCGCGGCCAAAACGAGCACATTCTCCACCCCTTATTCCATACCATTTATGTCATACTCAGGTAGCACACTATCCAATACATTCTCTGCCTACCATCATCCTTCCCATCCTTTCATATAGTACGCAGATATCATTCCCTTAGTCTATGGATCACTCCTGTGAAATGTCTGTAAAGTGTCCATAAATACCCACAAATGTCCACAAGATGTCCACTGAGTTCATTTAGTCCAGGACTTTGGGCTCCATCTGTTACGGTGGTCACTCAGGACAGAAGAGGTGTTGTATTGCATGGAGTTATTGGGCACCACAGCCAGCTCAGGTCAGGTCACTGCTGCACCTGCACTGCTTCTTGTAAGACTTGTCCTTCATTGGTTCAGGTGGTTCCTGCTATAGTAATTCCTGTAACATGTAACTCAAATCATGGATTAGTTTCACCCAGAATTAAGTCACCTTCAGGTACGCACTGGACTTCCCCATTCTTCTGCATTACCCACCAAGTGCAACCAGGTCCTTGAGCAGAAACAACCCCACGAATAGGTTTACCCTTAACTGAGGCTTTGGACCCTCAAAATGACTATTTGGACCCTCAAAATGAGGCTTTGGAACCTCAGAATGACCATTTGGACCCTCAAAATGCCTGTTTGGACCCTCAAAATAAGGATTTGGAACCTCAAAACGAGCCTTCGCAAACTCCAAATGAGGCTTTGGGCTCTAAAGTGAAGTTTTGGACCCTTAAAATGACATCTGGGCTCCTCAAAACGAGGTTTTGGATTGTCACAATGAGGCTTTGGGTCTTCAAAATGACAATCTGGACCCTCAACATGAGGTTTTGGACCCTCTAAATGACTATTTGAACCTTAAAAAGAGGCTATGGGCCCTCAAAATGACTATTTGGCCCCTCAATATGAGGATTTCGAACCTCAAAATGAGGTTTTGGGCCCTCCAAATGCCTATTTGGACCCTCAAAATGAGGGTCCAAACCCTTAAAGTGAGGATTCGGATCCTCAAAATGAGGATTTGGACCCTCAAAATAGGGCTTTGGGCCTTCAAAATTACTGTTTGGTCCCTCAAAATGAGACTACGGGCTCTCCAAATGACTATTTTGGCCCTCCAAATGAGGCTTTGGATCCTCAAAGTAAGTGTTTCGACCCTCAAAATAAGGCTCAGAGCCATCCAAATGACTATTTGGACTCACAAAATGAAATTTCGGACCTTCAAAATGAGGATTTGGACCCTCAAAATGAGGCTTTGGGCCCTGAAAATGAGTACTGGAGCCTCAAAATGACTATGTAGACTCTCTAAATGAGGTCCTGGACCCTCAAAATGAGGCTTTAAGCCCTAAAATAACTATTTGGACCATCAAATTGACTCTTCGCACCCTCAAAATGAATATTTGGGCCTTTCAAATGTGTTTTTGGACTCTCAAAATGATGCCTTGGAGCCTCAAAACGACTATTTGGAGCCTCAAAATGAGGCTTTGGACCCCCAAAATGACTATTTGGACCCTCCAAATGAGGATTTGGACACCCAAAGTCCGACTTTGGGCCCTCCAAATGTCTCTTTGGACCTTCAAAGTGAGGCTAAGGGCTCTCAAAATTCCTATTTGGACACTCAAAATGAGGCTCTGGGCCCTCAAAATGGGGATTCCGGTCCCCAAACAAAGATTTCGGGCCTCGAAACGAACATTTCAGTCCTCAAAATGAAGATTTTGGCCCTCAAAACAGGGCCTTGGACCTTGACAATAGGTTTTGTGCCCTCAAGGGATCCGTTCCCACTAAAAACTGAGGCGTGGCAGCCTACAAACGGGTCTGAGAAGGCACAAAATGAGGCTTTGGACCCTCAAAATGACTATTTGGACCCTGAAAACGAGGCTTTGGAACCTCAGAATGACCGTTTGGACGCTCAAAAAGACTGTTTGGACCCTTAAAATGCCTGTTTGGACCCTCAAAATAAGGATTTGGAACCTCAAAACGAGCCTTCGCAAACTCCAAATGAGGCTTTGGGCTCTAAAATGACGTTTTGGACCCTCAAAATGACATCTGGGCTCCTCAAAACGAGGATTTGAATTGTCACAATGAGGCTTTGGGTCTTCAAAATGACAATCTGGACCCTCAACATGAGGTTTTGGACCCTCTAAACGACTATTTGAACCTTAAAAAGAGGCTACGGGCCCTCAAAATGACTATTTGGCCCCTCAATATGAGCATTTTGAACCTCCAAATGAAGCTTTGAACCTTTATTAAGTTTTGGACCCCCAATAGGAGGCTTTGGGCCCTAAAATGACTACTTGGACCCAGAAAATCCAATTTTGGACGGTCAAAATATTGTTCTGGAGTCTCAAAATGAGGCTTTGGACCCTCAAAATGACTATCTGGATCCTCAATATGACAATTTGGACCCTCAAAATGAGCAGTAACTAAAACGTCCCTGTTTAGCAATACTGTTTTTAGTACAAATCCAAAACACAGCCCTATACTAGCTACTATGAAGAAAATTAACTCTATCGCAGCCAAAACGAGCACATTCTCCACCCCTTATTCCATACCATTTATGTCATACTCAGGTAGCACACTATCCAATACATTCTCTGCCTACCATCATCCTTCCCATCCTTTCATATAGTACGCAGATATCATTCCCTTAGTCTATGGATCACTCCTGTGAAATGTCTGTAAAGTGTCCATAAATATCCACAAATGTCCACAAGATGTCCACTGAGTTCATTTAGTCCAGGACTTTGGGCTCCATCTGTTACGGTGGTCACTCAGGACAGAAGAGGTGTTGTATTGCATGGAGTTATTGGGCACCACAGCCAGCTCAGGTCAGGTCACTGCTGCACCTGCACTGCTTCTTGTAAGACTTGTCCTTCATTGGTTCAGGTGGTTCCTGCTATAGTAATTCCTGTAACATGTAACTCAAATCATGGATTAGTTTCACCCAGAATTAAGTCACCTTCAGGTACGCACTGGACTTCCCCATTCTTCTGCATTACCCACCAAGTGCAACCAGGTCCTTGAGCAGAAACAACCCCACGAATAGGTTTACCCTTAACTGAGGCTTTGGACCCTCAAAATGACTATTTGGACCCTCAAAATGAGGCTTTGGAACCTCAGAATGACCATTTGGACCCTCAAAATGCCTGTTTGGACCTCAAAATAAGGATTTGGAACCTCAAAACGAGCCTTCGCAAACTCCAAATGAGGCTTTGGGCTCTAAAATGACGTTTTGGACCCTCAAAATGACATCTGGGCTCCTCAAAACGAGGATTTGGATTGTCACAATGAGGCTTTGGGACTTCAAAATGACAATCTGGACCCTCAACATGAGGTTTTGGACCCTCTAAATGACTATTTGAACCTTAAAAAGAGGCTACGGGCCCTCAAAATGACTATTTGGCCCCTCAATATGAGGATTTCGAACCTCAAAATGAGGGTTTTGGGCCCTCCAAATGCCTATTTGGACCCTCAAAATGAGGGTCCAAACCCTTAAAGTGAGGATTCGGATCCTCAAAATGAGGATTTGGACCCTCAAAATAGGGCTTTGGGCCTTCAAATTACTGTTTGGTCCCTCAAAATGAGACTACGGGCTCTCCAAATGACTATTTTGGCCCTCCAAATGAGGCTTTGGATCCTCAAAGTAAGTGTTTCGACCCTCAAAATAAGGCTCAGAGCCATCCAAATGACTATTTGGACTCACAAAATGAAATTTCGGACCTTCAAAATGAGGATTTGGACCCTCAAAATGAGGCTTTGGGCCCTGAAAATGAGTACTGGAGCCTCAAAATGACTATGTAGACTCTCTAAATGAGGTCCTGGACCCTCAAAATGAGGCTTTAAGCCCTAAAATAACTATTTGGACCATCAAATTGACTCTTCGCACCCTCAAAATGAATATTTGGGCCTTTCAAATGTGTTTTTGGACTCTCAAAATGACGCCTTGGAGCCTCAAAACGACTATTTGGAGCCTCAAAATGAGGCTTTGGACCCCCAAAATGACTATTTGGACCCTCCAAATGAGGATTTGGACACCCAAAGTCCGACTTTGGGCCCTCCAAATGTCTCTTTGGACCTTCAAAGTGAGGCTAAGGGCTCTCAAAATTCCTATTTGGACACTCAAAATGAGGCTCTGGGCCCTCAAAATGGGGATTCCGGTCCCCAAACAAAGATTTCGGGCCTCAAAACGAACATTTCAGTCCTCAAAATGAAGATTTTGGCCCTCAAAACAGGGCCTTGGACCTTGACAATAGGTTTTGTGCCCTCAAGGGATCCGTTCCCACTAAAAACTGAGGCGTGGCAGCCTACAAACGGGTCTGAGAAGGCACAAAATGAGGCTTTGGACCCTCAAAATGACTATTTGGACCCTGAAAACGAGGCTTTGGAACCTCAGAATGACCGTTTGGACGCTCAAAAAGACTGTTTGGACCCTTAAAATGCCTGTTTGGACCCTCAAAATAAGGATTTGGAACCTCAAAACGAGCCTTCGCAAACTCCAAATGAGGCTTTGGGCTCTAAAATGACGTTTTGGACCCTCAAAATGACATCTGGGCTCCTCAAAACGAGGATTTGAATTGTCACAATGAGGCTTTGGGTCTTCAAAATGACAATCTGGACCCTCAACATGAGGTTTTGGACCCTCTAAACGACTATTTGAACCTTAAAAAGAGGCTACGGGCCCTCAAAATGACTATTTGGCCCCTCAATATGAGCATTTTGAACCTCCAAATGAAGCTTTGAACCTTTATTAAGTTTTGGACCCCCAATAGGAGGCTTTGGGCCCTAAAATGACTACTTGGACCCAGAAAATCCAATTTTGGACGGTCAAAATATTGTTCTGGAGTCTCAAAATGAGGCTTTGGACCCTCAAAATGACTATCTGGATCCTCAATATGACAATTTGGACCCTCAAAATGAGCAGTAGCTTAAACGTCCCTGTTTAGCAATACTGTTTTTAGTACAAATCCAAAACACAGCCCTATACTAGCTACTATGAAGAAAATTAACTCTATCGCGGCCAAAACGAGCACATTCTCCACCCCTTATTCCATACCATTTATGTCATACTCAGGTAGCACACTATCCAATACATTCTCTGCCTACCATCATCCTTCCCATCCTTTCATATAGTACGCAGATATCATTCCTTAGTCTATGGATCACTCCTGTGAAATGTCTGTAAAGTGTCCATAAATATCCACAAATGTCCACAAGATGTCCATTGAGTTCATTTAGTCCAGGACTTTGGGCTCCATCTGTTATGGTGGTCACTCAGGACAGAAGAGGTGTTGTATTGCATGGAGTTATTGGGCACCACAGCCAGCTCAGGTCAGGTCACTGCTGCACCTGCACTGCTTCTTGTAAGACTTGTCCTTCATTGGTTCAGGTGGTTCCTGCTATAGTAATTCCTGTAACATGTAACTCAAATCATGGATTAGTTTCACCCAGAATTAAGTCACCTTCAGGTACGCACTGGACTTCCCCATTCTTCTGCATTACCCACCAAGTGCAACCAGGTCCTTGAGCAGAAACAACCCCACGAATAGGTTTACCCTTAACTGAGGCTTTGGACCCTCAAAATGACTATTTGGACCCTCAAAATGAGGCTTTGGAACCTCAGAATGACCATTTGGACCCTCAAAATGCCTGTTTGGACCCTCAAAATAAGGATTTGGAACCTCAAAACGAGCCTTCGCAAACTCCAAATGAGGCTTTGGGCTCTAAAATGACGTTTTGGACCCTCAAAATGACATCTGGGCTCCTCAAAACGAGGTTTTGGATTGTCACAATGAGGCTTTGGGTCTTCAAAATGACAATCTGGACCCTCAACATGAGGTTTTGGACCCTCTAAACGACTATTTGAACCTTAAAAAGAGGCTATGGGCCCTCAAAATGACTATTTGGCCCCTCAATATGAGGATTTCGAACCTCAAAATGAGGTTTTGGGCCCTCCAAATGCCTATTTGGACCCTCAAAATGAGGGTCCAAACCCTTAAAGTGAGGATTCGGATCCTCAAAATGAGGATTTGGACCCTCAAAATAGGGCTTTGGGCCTTCAAAATTACTGTTTGGTCCCTCAAAATGAGACTACGGGCTCTCCAAATGACTATTTTGGCCCTCCAAATGAGGCTTTGGATCCTCAAAGTAAGTGTTTCGACCCTCAAAATAAGGCTCAGAGCCATCCAAATGACTATTTGGACTCACAAAATGAAAGTTCGGACCTTCAAAATGAGGATTTGGACCCTCAAAATGAGGCTTTGGGCCCTGAAAATGAGTACTGGAGCCTCAAAATGACTATGTAGACTCTCTAAATGAGGTCCTGGACCCTCAAAATGAGGCTTTAAGCCCTAAAATAACTATTTGGACCATCAAATTGACTCTTTGCACCCTCAAAATGAATATTTGGGCCTTTCAAATGTGTTTTTGGACTCTCAAAATGATGCCTTGGAGCCTCAAAACGACTATTTGGAGCCTCAAAATGAGGCTTTGGACCCCCAAAATGACTATTTGGACCCTCCAAATGAGGATTTGGACACCCAAAGTCCGACTTTGGGCCCTCCAAATGTCTCTTTGGACCTTCAAAGTGAGGCTAAGGGCTCTCAAAATTCCTATTTGGACACTCAAAATGAGGCTCTGGGCCCTCAAAATGGGGATTCTGGTCCCCAAACAAAGATTTTGGGCCTCGAAACGAACATTTCAGTCCTCAAAATGAAGATTTTGGCCCTCAAAACAGGGCCTTGGACCTTGACAATAGGTTTTGTGCCCTCAAGGGATCCGTTCCCACTAAAAACTGAGGCGTGGCAGCCTACAAACGGGTCTGAGAAGGCACAAAATGAGGCTTTGGACCCTCAAAATGACTATTTGGACCCTGAAAACGAGGCTTTGGAACCTCAGAATGACCGTTTGGACGCTCAAAAAGACTGTTTGGACCCTTAAAATGCCTGTTTGGACCCTCAAAATAAGGATTTGGAACCTCAAAACGAGCCTTCGCAAACTCCAAATGAGGCTTTGGGCTCTAAAATGACGTTTTGGACCCTCAAAATGACATCTGGGCTCCTCAAAACGAGGATTTGAATTGTCACAATGAGGCTTTGGGTCTTCAAAATGACAATCTGGACCCTCAACATGAGGTTTTTGGACCCTCTAAACGACTATTTGAACCTTAAAAAGAGGCTACGGGCCCTCAAAATGACTATTTGGCCCCTCAATATGAGCATTTTGAACCTCCAAATGAAGCTTTGAACCTTTATTAAGTTTTGGACCCCCAATAGGAGGCTTTGGGCCCTAAAATGACTACTTGGACCCAGAAAATCCAATTTTGGACGGTCAAAATATTGTTCTGGAGTCTCAAAATGAGGCTTTGGACCCTCAAAATGACTATCTGGATCCTCAATATGACAATTTGGACCCTCAAAATGAGCAGTAACTTAAACGTCCCTGTTTAGCAATACTGTTTTTAGTACAAATCCAAAACACAGCCCTATACTAGCTACTATGAAGAAAATTAACTCTATCGCAGCCAAAACGAGCACATTCTCCACCCCTTATTCCATACCATTTATGTCATACTCAGGTAGCACACTATCCAATACATTCTCTGCCTACCATCATCCTTCCCATCCTTTCATATAGTACGCAGATATCATTCCCTTAGTCTATGGATCACTCCTGTGAAATGTCTGTAAAGTGTCCATAAATATCCACAAATGTCCACAAGATGTCCACTGAGTTCATTTAGTCCATGACTTTGGGCTCCATCTGTTACGGTGGTCACTCAGGACAGAAGAGGTGTTGTATTGCATGGAGTTATTGGGCACCACAGCCAGCTCAGGTCAGGTCACTGCTGCACCTGCACTGCTTCTTGTAAGACTTGTCCTTCATTGGTTCAGGTGGTTCCTGCTATAGTAATTCCTGTAACATGTAACTCAAATCATGGATTAGTTTCACCCAGAATTAAGTCACCTTCAGGTACACACTGGACTTCCCCATTCTTCTGCATTACCCACCAAGTGCAACCAGGTCCTTGAGCAGAAACAACCCCACGAATAGGTTTACCCTTAACTGAGGCTTTGGACCCTCAAAATGACTATTTGGACCCTCAAAATGAGGCTTTGGAACCTCAGAATGACCATTTGGACCCTCAAAATGCCTGTTTGGACCCTCAAAATAAGGATTTGGAACCTCAAAACGAGCCTTCGCAAACTCCAAATGAGGCTTTGGGCTCTAAAATGACGTTTTGGACCCTCAAAATGACATCTGGGCTCCTCAAAACGAGGATTTGGATTGTCACAATGAGGCTTTGGGACTTCAAAATGACAATCTGGACCCTCAACATGAGGTTTTGGACCCTCTAAATGACTATTTGAACCTTAAAAAGAGGCTACGGGCCCTCAAAATGACTATTTGGCCCCTCAATATGAGGATTTCGAACCTCAAAATGAGGTTTTGGGCCCTCCAAATGCCTATTTGGACCCTCAAAATGAGGGTCCAAACCCTTAAAGTGAGGATTCGGATCCTCAAAATGAGGATTTGGACCCTCAAAATAGGGCTTTGGGCCTTCAAAATTACTGTTTGGTCCCTCAAAATGAGACTACGGGCTCTCCAAATGACTATTTTGGCCCTCCAAATGAGGCTTTGGATCCTCAAAGTAAGTGTTTCGACCCTCAAAATAAGGCTCAGAGCCATCCAAATGACTATTTGGACTCACAAAATGAAATTTCGGACCTTCAAAATGAGGATTTGGACCCTCAAAATGAGGCTTTGGGCCCTGAAAATGAGTACTGGAGCCTCAAAATGACTATGTAGACTCTCTAAATGAGGTCCTGGACCCTCAAAATGAGGCTTTAAGCCCTAAAATAACTATTTGGACCATCAAATTGACTCTTCGCACCCTCAAAATGAATATTTGGGCCTTTCAAATGTGTTTTTGGACTCTCAAAATGACGCCTTGGAGCCTCAAAACGACTATTTGGAGCCTCAAAATGAGGCTTTGGACCCCCAAATGACTATTTGGACCCTCCAAATGAGGATTTGGACACCCAAAGTCCGACTTTGGGCCCTCCAAATGTCTCTTTGGACCTTCAAAGTGAGGCTAAGGGCTCTCAAAATTCCTATTTGGACACTCAAAATGAGGCTCTGGGCCCTCAAAATGGGGATTCCGGTCCCCAAACAAAGATTTCGGGCCTCAAAACGAACATTTCAGTCCTCAAAATGAAGATTTTGGCCCTCAAAACAGGGCCTTGGACCTTGACAATAGGTTTTGTGCCCTCAAGGGATCCGTTCCCACTAAAAACTGAGGCGTGGCAGCCTACAAACGGGTCTGAGAAGGCACAAAATGAGGCTTTGGACCCTCAAAATGACTATTTGGACCCTGAAAACGAGGCTTTGGAACCTCAGAATGACCGTTTGGACGCTCAAAAAGACTGTTTGGACCCTTAAAATGCCTGTTTGGACCCTCAAAATAAGGATTTGGAACCTCAAAACGAGCCTTCGCAAACTCCAAATGAGGCTTTGGGCTCTAAAATGACGTTTTGGACCCTCAAAATGACATCTGGGCTCCTCAAAACGAGGATTTGAATTGTCACAATGAGGCTTTGGGTCTTCAAAATGACAATCTGGACCCTCAACATGAGGTTTTGGACCCTCTAAACGACTATTTGAACCTTAAAAAGAGGCTACGGGCCCTCAAAATGACTATTTGGCCCCTCAATATGAGCATTTTGAACCTCCAAATGAAGCTTTGAACCTTTATTAAGTTTTGGACCCCCAATAGGAGGCTTTGGGCCCTAAAATGACTACTTGGACCCAGAAAATCCAATTTTGGACGGTCAAAATATTGTTCTGGAGTCTCAAAATGAGGCTTTGGACCCTCAAAATGACTATCTGGATCCTCAATATGACAATTTGGACCCTCAAAATGAGCAGTAGCTTAAACGTCCCTGTTTAGCAATACTGTTTTTAGTACAAATCCAAAACACAGCCCTATACTAGCTACTATGAAGAAAATTAACTCTATCGCGGCCAAAACGAGCACATTCTCCACCCCTTATTCCATACCATTTATGTCATACTCAGGTAGCACACTATCCAATACATTCTCTGCCTACCATCATCCTTCCCATCCTTTCATATAGTACGCAGATATCATTCCCTTAGTCTATGGATCACTCCTGTGAAATGTCTGTAAAGTGTCCATAAATACCCACAAATGTCCACAAGATGTCCATTGAGTTCATTTAGTCCAGGACTTTGGGCTCCATCTGTTATGGTGGTCACTCAGGACAGAAGAGGTGTTGTATTGCATGGAGTTATTGGGCACCACAGCCAGCTCAGGTCAGGTCACTGCTGCACCTGCACTGCTTCTTGTAAGACTTGTCCTTCATTGGTTCAGGTGGTTCCTGCTATAGTAATTCCTGTAACATGTAACTCAAATCATGGATTAGTTTCACCCAGAATTAAGTCACCTTCAGGTACGCACTGGACTTCCCCATTCTTCTGCATTACCCACCAAGTGCAACCAGGTCCTTGAGCAGAAACAACCCCACGAATAGGTTTACCCTTAACTGAGGCTTTGGACCCTCAAAATGACTATTTGGACCCTCAAAATGAGGCTTTGGAACCTCAGAATGACCATTTGGACCCTCAAAATGCCTGTTTGGACCCTCAAAATAAGGATTTGGAACCTCAAAACGAGCCTTCGCAACTCCAAATGAGGCTTTGGGCTCTAAAATGACGTTTTGGACCCTCAAAATGACATCTGGGCTCCTCAAAACGAGGTTTTGGATTGTCACAATGAGGCTTTGGGTCTTCAAAATGACAATCTGGACCCTCAACATGAGGTTTTGGACCCTCTAAACGACTATTTGAACCTTAAAAAGAGGCTATGGGCCCTCAAAATGACTATTTGGCCCCTCAATATGAGGATTTCGAACCTCAAAATGAGGTTTTGGGCCCTCCAAATGCCTATTTGGACCCTCAAAATGAGGGTCCAAACCCTTAAAGTGAGGATTCGGATCCTCAAAATGAGGATTTGGACCCTCAAAATAGGGCTTTGGGCCTTCAAAATTACTGTTTGGTCCCTCAAAATGAGACTACGGGCTCTCCAAATGACTATTTTGGCCCTCCAAATGAGGCTTTGGATCCTCAAAGTAAGTGTTTCGACCCTCAAAATAAGGCTCAGAGCCATCCAAATGACTATTTGGACTCACAAAATGAAAGTTCGGACCTTCAAAATGAGGATTTGGACCTCAAAATGAGGCTTTGGGCCTGAAAATGAGTACTGGAGCCTCAAAATGACTATGTAGACTCTCTAAATGAGGTCCTGGACCCTCAAAATGAGGCTTTAAGCCCTAAAATAACTATTTGGACCATCAAATTGACTCTTTGCACCCTCAAAATGAATATTTGGGCCTTTCAAATGTGTTTTTGGACTCTCAAAATGATGCTTGGAGCCTCAAAACGACTATTTGGAGCCTCAAAATGAGGCTTTGGACCCCCAAAATGACTATTTGGACCCTCCAAATGAGGATTTGGACACCCAAAGTCCGACTTTGGGCCCTCCAAATGTCTCTTTGGACCTTCAAAGTGAGGCTAAGGGCTCTCAAAATTCCTATTTGGACACTCAAAATGAGGCTCTGGGCCCTCAAAATGGGGATTCTGGTCCCCAAACAAAGATTTTGGGCCTCGAAACGAACATTTCAGTCCTCAAAATGAAGATTTTGGCCCTCAAAACAGGGCCTTGGACCTTGACAATAGGTTTTGTGCCCTCAAGGGATCCGTTCCCACTAAAAACTGAGGCGTGGCAGCCTACAAACGGGTCTGAGAAGGCACAAAATGAGGCTTTGGACCCTCAAAATGACTATTTGGACCCTGAAAACGAGGCTTTGGAACCTCAGAATGACCGTTTGGACGCTCAAAAAGACTGTTTGGACCCTTAAAATGCCTGTTTGGACCCTCAAAATAAGGATTTGGAACCTCAAAACGAGCCTTCGCAAACTCCAAATGAGGCTTTGGGCTCTAAAATGACGTTTTGGACCCTCAAAATGACATCTGGGCTCCTCAAAACGAGGATTTGAATTGTCACAATGAGGCTTTGGGTCTTCAAAATGACAATCTGGACCCTCAACATGAGGTTTTGGACCCTCTAAACGACTATTTGAACCTTAAAAAGAGGCTACGGGCCCTCAAAATGACTATTTGGCCCCTCAATATGAGCATTTTGAACCTCCAAATGAAGCTTTGAACCTTTATTAAGTTTTGGATCCCCAATAGGAGGCTTTGGGCCCTAAAATGACTACTTGGACCCAGAAAATCCAATATTTTGGACGGTCAAAATATTGTTCTGGAGTCTCAAAATGAGGCTTTGGACCCTCAAAATGACTATCTGGATCCTCAATATGACAATTTGGACCCTCAAAATGAGCAGTAGCTTAAACGTCCCTGTTTAGCAATACTGTTTTTAGTACAAATCCAAACACAGCCCTATACTAGCTACTATGAAGAAAATTAACTCTATCGCGGCCAAAACGAGCACATTCTCCACCCTTATTCCATACCATTTATGTCATACTCAGGTAGCACACTATCCAATACATTCTCTGCCTACCATCATCCTTCCCATCCTTTCATATAGTACGCAGATATCATTCCCTTAGTCTATGGATCACTCCTGTGAAATGTCTGTAAAGTGTCCATAAATACCCACAAATGTCCACAAGATGTCCATTGAGTTCATTTAGTCCAGGACTTTGGGCTCCATCTGTTATGGTGGTCACTCAGGACAGAAGAGGTGTTGTATTGCATGGAGTTATTGGGCACCACAGCCAGCTCAGGTCAGGTCACTGCTGCACCTGCACTGCTTCTTGTAAGACTTGTCCTTCATTGGTTCAGGTGGTTCCTGCTATAGTAATTCCTGTAACATGTAACTCAAATCATGGATTAGTTTCACCCAGAATTAAGTCACCTTCAGGTACGCACTGGACTTCCCCATTCTTCTGCATTACCCACCAAGTGCAACCAGGTCCTTGAGCAGAAACAACCCCACGAATAGGTTTACCCTTAACTGAGGCTTTGGACCCTCAAAATGACTATTTGGACCCTCAAAATGAGGCTTTGGAACCTCAGAATGACCATTTGGACCCTCAAAATGCCTGTTTGGACCCTCAAAATAAGGATTTGGAACCTCAAAACGAGCCTTCGCAAACTCCAAATGAGGCTTTGGGCTCTAAAATGACGTTTTGGACCCTCAAAATGACATCTGGGCTCCTCAAAACGAGGTTTTGGATTGTCACAATGAGGCTTTGGGTCTTCAAAATGACAATCTGGACCCTCAACATGAGGTTTTGGACCCTCTAAACGACTATTTTGAACCTTAAAAAGAGGCTATGGCCCTCAAAATGACTATTTGGCCCCTCAATATGAGGATTTCGAACCTCAAAATGAGGTTTTGGGCCCTCCAAATGCCTATTTGGACCCTCAAAATGAGGGTCCAAACCCTTAAAGTGAGGATTCGGATCCTCAAAATGAGGATTTGGACCCTCAAAATAGGGCTTTGGGCCTTCAAAATTACTGTTTGCTCCCTCAAAATGAGACTACGGGCTCTCCAAATGACTATTTTGGCCCTCCAAATGAGGCTTTGGATCCTCAAAGTAAGTGTTTCGACCTCAAAATAAGGCTCAGAGCCATCCAAATGACTATTTGGACTCACAAAATGAAAGTTCGGACCTTCAAAATGAGGATTTGGACCCTCAAAATGAGGCTTTGGGCCCTGAAAATGAGTACTGGAGCCTCAAAATGACTATGTAGACTCTCTAAATGAGGTCCTGGACCCTCAAAATGAGGCTTTAAGCCCTAAAATAACTATTTGGACCATCAAATTGACTCTTCGCACCCTCAAAATGAATATTTGGGCCTTTCAAATGTGTTTTTGGACTCTCAAAATGATGCCTTGGAGCCTCAAAACGACTATTTGGAGCCTCAAAATGAGGCTTTGGACCCCCCAAAATGACTATTTGGACCCTCCAAATGAGGATTTGGACACCACAAAGTCCGACTTTGGGCCCTCCAAATGTCTCTTTGGACCTTCAAAGTGAGGCTAAGGGCTCTCAAAATTCCTATTTGGACACTCAAAATGAGGCTCTGGGCCCTCAAAATGGGGATTCTGGTCCCCAAACAAAGATTTTGGGCCTCGAAACGAACATTTCAGTCCTCAAAATGAAGATTTTGGCCCTCAAAACAGGGCCTTGGACCTTGACAATAGGTTTTGTGCCCTCAAGGGATCCGTTCCCACTAAAAACTGAGGCGTGGCAGCCTACAAACGGGTCTGAGAAGGCACAAAATGAGGCTTTGGACCCTCAAAATGACTATTTGGACCCTGAAAACGAGGCTTTGGAACCTCAGAATGACCGTTTGGACGCTCAAAAAGACTGTTTGGACCCTTAAAATGCCTGTTTGGACCCTCAAAATAAGGATTTGGAACCTCAAAACGAGCCTTCGCAAACTCCAAATGAGGCTTTGGGCTCTAAAATGACGTTTTGGACCCTCAAAATGACATCTGGGCTCCTCAAAACGAGGATTTGAATTGTCACAATGAGGCTTTTGGGTCTTCAAAATGACAATCTGGACCCTCAACATGAGGTTTTGGACCCTCTAAACGACTATTTGAACCTTAAAAAGAGGCTACGGGCCCTCAAAATGACTATTTGGCCCCTCAATATGAGCATTTTGAACCTCCAAATGAAGCTTTGAACCTTATTAAGTTTTGGACCCCCAATAGGAGGCTTTGGGCCCTAAAATGACTACTTGGACCCAGAAAATCCAATTTTGGACGGTCAAAATATTGTTCTGGAGTCTCAAAATGAGGCTTTGGACCCTCAAAATGACTATCTGGATCCTCAATATGACAATTTGGACCCTCAAAATGAGCAGTAGCTTAAACGTCCCTGTTTAGCAATACTGTTTTTAGTACAAATCCAAAACACAGCCCTATACTAGCTACTATGAAGAAAATTAACTCTATCGCGGCCAAAACGAGCACATTCTCCACCCCTTATTCCATACCATTTATGTCATACTCAGGTAGCACACTATCCAATACATTCTCTGCCTACCATCATCCTTCCCATCCTTTCATATAGTACGCAGATATCATTCCCTTAGTCTATGGATCACTCCTGTGAAATGTCTGTAAAGTGTCCATAAATACCCACAAATGTCCACAAGATGTCCATTGAGTTCATTTAGTCCAGGACTTTGGGCTCCATCTGTTATGGTGGTCACTCAGGACAGAAGAGGTGTTGTATTGCATGGAGTTATTGGGCACCACAGCCAGCTCAGGTCAGGTCACTGCTGCACCTGCACTGCTTCTTGTAAGACTTGTCCTTCATTGGTTCAGGTGGTTCCTGCTATAGTAATTCCTGTAACATGTAACTCAAATCATGGATTAGTTTCACCCAGAATTAAGTCACCTTCAGGTACGCACTGGACTTCCCCATTCTTCTGCATTACCCACCAAGTGCAACCAGGTCCTTGAGCAGAAACAACCCCACGAATAGGTTTACCCTTAACTGAGGCTTTGGACCCTCAAAATGACTATTTGGACCCTCAAAATGAGGCTTTGGAACCTCAGAATGACCATTTGGACCCTCAAAATGCCTGTTTGGACCCTCAAAATAAGGATTTGGAACCTCAAAACGAGCCTTCGCAAACTCCAAATGAGGCTTTGGGCTCTAAAATGACGTTTTGGACCCTCAAAATGACATCTGGGCTCCTCAAAACGAGGTTTTGGATTGTCACAATGAGGCTTTGGGTCTTCAAAATGACAATCTGGACCCTCAACATGAGGTTTTGGACCCTCTAAACGACTATTTGAACCTTAAAAAGAGGCTATGGGCCCTCAAAATGACTATTTGGCCCCTCAATATGAGGATTTCGAACCTCAAAATGAGGTTTTGGGCCCTCCAAATGCCTATTTGGACCCTCAAAATGAGGGTCCAAACCCTTAAAGTGAGGATTCGGATCCTCAAAATGAGGATTTGGACCCTCAAAATAGGGCTTTGGGCCTTCAAAATTACTGTTTGCTCCCTCAAAATGAGACTACGGGCTCTCCAAATGACTATTTTGGCCCTCCAAATGAGCTTTGGATCCTCAAAGTAAGTGTTTCGACCCTCAAAATAAGGCTCAGAGCCATCCAAATGACTATTTGGACTCACAAAATGAAAGTTCGGACCTTCAAAATGAGGATTTGGACCCTCAAAATGAGGCTTTGGGCCCTGAAAATGAGTACTGGAGCCTCAAAATGACTATGTAGACTCTCTAAATGAGGTCCTGGACCCTCAAAATGAGGCTTTAAGCCCTAAAATAACTATTTGGACCATCAAATTGACTCTTCGCACCCTCAAAATGAATATTTGGGCCTTTCAAATGTGTTTTTGGACTCTCAAAATGATGCCTTGGAGCCTCAAAACGACTATTTGGAGCCTCAAAATGAGGCTTTGGACCCCCAAAATGACTATTTGGACCCTCCAAATGAGGATTTGGACACCCAAAGTCCGACTTTGGGCCCTCCAAATGTCTCTTTGGACCTTCAAAGTGAGGCTAAGGGCTCTCAAAATTCCTATTTGGACACTCAAAATGAGGCTCTGGGCCCTCAAAATGGGGATTCCGGTCCCCAAACAAAGATTTTGGGCCTCGAAACGAACATTTCAGTCCTCAAAATGAAGATTTTGGCCCTCAAAACAGGGCCTTGGACCTTGACAATAGGTTTTGTGCCCTCAAGGGATCCGTTCCCACTAAAAACTGAGGCGTGGCAGCCTACAAACGGGTCTGAGAAGGCACAAAATGAGGCTTTGGACCCTCAAAATGACTATTTGGACCCTGAAAACGAGGCTTTGGAACCTCAGAATGACCGTTTGGACGCTCAAAAAGACTGTTTGGACCCTTAAAATGCCTGTTTGGACCCTCAAAATAAGGATTTGGAACCTCAAAACGAGCCTTCGCAAACTCCAAATGAGGCTTTGGGCTCTAAAATGACGTTTTGGACCCTCAAAATGACATCTGGGCTCCTCAAAACGAGGATTTGAATTGTCACAATGAGGCTTTGGGTCTTCAAATGACAATCTGGACCCTCAACATGAGGTTTTGGACCCTCTAAACGACTATTTGAACCTTAAAAAGAGGCTACGGGCCCTCAAAATGACTATTTGGCCCCTCAATATGAGCATTTTGAACCTCCAAATGAAGCTCTGAACCTTTATTAAGTTTTGGATCCCCAATAGGAGGCTTTGGGCCCTAAAATGACTACTTGGACCCAGAAAATCGAATTTTGGACGGTCAAAATATTGTTCTGGAGTCTCAAAATGAGGCTTTGGACCCTCAAAATGACTATCTGGATCCTCAATATGACAATTTGGACCCTCAAAATGAGCAGTAGCTTAAACGTCCCTGTTTAGCAATACTGTTTTTAGTACAAATCCAAAACACAGCCCTATACTAGCTACTATGAAGAAAATTAACTCTATCGCGGCCAAAACGAGCACATTCTCCACCCCTTATTCCATACCATTTATGTCATACTCAGGTAGCACACTATCCAATACATTCTCTGCCTACCATCATCCTTCCCATCCTTTCATATAGTACGCAGATATCATTCCCTTAGTCTATGGATCACTCCTGTGAAATGTCTGTAAAGTGTCCATAAATACCCACAAATGTCCACAAGATGTCCACTGAGTTCATTTAGTCCATGACTTTGGGGCTCCATCTGTTACGGTGGTCACTCAGGACAGAAGAGGTGTTGTATTGCATGGAGTTATTGGGCACCACAGCCAGCTCAGGTCAGGTCACTGCTGCACCTGCACTGCTTCTTGTAAGACTTGTCCTTCATTGGTTCAGGTGGTTCCTGCTATAGTAATTCCTGTAACATGTAACTCAAATCATGGATTAGTTTCACCCAGAATTAAGTCACCTTCAGGTACGCACTGGACTTCCCCATTCTTCTGCATTACCCACCAAGTGCAATCAGGTCCTTGAGCAGAAACAACCCCACGAATAGGTTTACCCTTAACTGAGGCTTTGGACCCTCAAAATGACTATTTGGACCCTCAAAATGAGGCTTTGGAACCTCAGAATGACCATTTGGACCCTCAAAATGCCTGTTTGGACCCTCAAAATAAGGATTTGGAACCTCAAAACGAGCCTTCGCAAACTCCAAATGAGGCTTTGGGCTCTAAAGTGAAGTTTTGGACCCTTAAAATGACATCTGGGCTCCTCAAAACGAGGATTTGGATTGTCACAATGAGGCTTTGGGTCTTCAAAATGACAATCTGGACCCTCAACATGAGGTTTTGGACCCTCTAAATGACTATTTGAACCTTAAAAAGAGGCTATGGGCCCTCAAAATGACTATTTGGCCCCTCAATATGAGGATTTCGAACCTCAAAATGAGGTTTTGGGCCCTCCAAATGCCTATTTGGACCCTCAAAATGAGGGTCCAAACCCTTAAAGTGAGGATTCGGATCCTCAAAATGAGGATTTGGACCCTCAAAATGAGGCTTTGGGCCCTGAAAATGAGTACTGGAGCCTCAAAATGACTATGTAGACTCTCTAAATGAGGTCCTGGACCCTCAAAATGAGGCTTTAAGCCCTAAAATAACTATTTGGACCATCAAATTGACTCTTCGCACCCTCAAAATGAATATTTGGGCCTTTCAAATGTGTTTTTGGACTCTCAAAATGATGCCTTGGAGCCTCAAAACGACTATTTGGAGCCTCAAAATGAGGCTTTGGACCCCCAAAATGACTATTTGGACCCTCCAAATGAGGATTTGGACACCCAAAGTCCGACTTTGGGCCCTCCAAATGTCTCTTTGGACCTTCAAAGTGAGGCTAAGGGCTCTCAAAATTCCTATTTGGACACTCAAAATGAGGCTCTGGGCCCTCAAAATGGGGATTCTGGTCCCCAAACAAAGATTTTGGGCCTCGAAACGAACATTTCAGTCCTCAAAATGAAGATTTTGGCCCTCAAAACAGGGCCTTGGACCTTGACAATAGGTTTTGTGCCCTCAAGGGATCCGTTCCCACTAAAAACTGAGGCGTGGCAGCCTACAAACGGGTCTGAGAAGGCACAAAATGAGGCTTTGGACCCTCAAAATGACTATTTGGACCCTGAAAACGAGGCTTTGGAACCTCAGAATGACCGTTTGGACGCTCAAAAAGACTGTTTGGACCCTTAAAATGCCTGTTTGGACCCTCAAAATAAGGATTTGGAACCTCAAAACGAGCCTTCGCAAACTCCAAATGAGGCTTTGGGCTCTAAAATGACGTTTTGGACCCTCAAAATGACATCTGGGCTCCTCAAAACGAGGATTTGAATTGTCACAATGAGGCTTTGGGTCTTCAAAATGACAATCTGGACCCTCAACATGAGGTTTTGGACCCTCTAAACGACTATTTGAACCTTAAAAAGAGGCTACGGGCCCTCAAAATGACTATTTGGCCCCTCAATATGAGCATTTTGAACCTCCAAATGAAGCTTTGAACCTTTATTAAGTTTTGGACCCCCAATAGGAGGCTTTGGGCCCTAAAATGACTACTTGGACCCAGAAAATCCAATTTTGGACGGTCAAAATATTGTTCTGGAGTCTCAAAATGAGGCTTTGGACCCTCAAAATGACTATCTGGATCCTCAATATGACAATTTGGACCCTCAAAATGAGCAGTAACTAAAACGTCCCTGTTTAGCAATACTGTTTTTAGTACAAATCCAAAACACAGCCCTATACTAGCTACTATGAAGAAAATTAACTCTATCGCAGCCAAAACGAGCACATTCTCCACCCCTTATTCCAACTACCATTTATGTCATACTCAGGTAGCACACTATCCAATACATTCTCTGCCTACCATCATCCTTCCCATCCTTTCATATAGTACGCAGATATCATTCCCTTAGTCTATGGATCACTCCTGTGAAATGTCTGTAAAGTGTCCATAAATATCCACAAATGTCCACAAGATGTCCACTGAGTTCATTTAGTCCATGACTTTGGGCTCCATCTGTTACGGTGGTCACTCAGGACAGAAGAGGTGTTGTATTGCATGGAGTTATTGGGCACCACAGCCAGCTCAGGTCAGGTCACTGCTGCACCTGCACTGCTTCTTGTAAGACTTGTCCTTCATTGGTTCAGGTGGTTCCTGCTATAGTAATTCCTGTAACATGTAACTCAAATCATGGATTAGTTTCACCCAGAATTAAGTCACCTTCAGGTACGCACTGGACTTCCCCATTCTTCTGCATTACCCACCAAGTGCAACCAGGTCCTTGAGCAGAAACAACCCCACGAATAGGTTTACCCTTAACTGAGGCTTTGGACCCTCAAAATGACTATTTGGACCCTCAAAATGAGGCTTTGGAACCTCAGAATGACCATTTGGACCCTCAAAATGCCTGTTTGGACCCTCAAAATAAGGATTTGGAACCTCAAAACGAGCCTTCGCAAACTCCAAATGAGGCTTTGGGCTCTAAAATGACGTTTTGGACCCTCAAAATGACATCTGGGCTCCTCAAAACGAGGATTTGGATTGTCACAATGAGGCTTTGGGACTTCAAAATGACAATCTGGACCCTCAACATGAGGTTTTGGACCCTCTAAATGACTATTTGAACCTTAAAAAGAGGCTACGGGCCCTCAAAATGACTATTTGGCCCCTCAATATGAGGATTTCGAACCTCAAAATGAGGGTTTGGGCCCTCCAAATGCCTATTTGGACCCTCAAAATGAGGGTCCAAACCCTTAAAGTGAGGATTCGGATCCTCAAAATGAGGATTTGGACCCTCAAAATAGGGCTTTGGGCCTTCAAAATTACTGTTTGCTCCCTCAAAATGAGACTACGGGCTCTCCAAATGACTATTTTGGCCCTCCAAATGAGGCTTTGGATCCTCAAAGTAAGTGTTTCGACCCTCAAAATAAGGCTCAGAGCCATCCAAATGACTATTTGGACTCACAAAATGAAATTTTGGACCTTCAAAATGAGGATTTGGACCCTCAAAATGAGGCTTTGGGCCCTGAAAATGAGTACTGGAGCCTCAAAATGACTATGTAGACTCTCTAAATGAGGTCCTGGACCCTCAAAATGAGGCTTTAAGCCCTAAAATAACTATTTGGACCATCAAATTGACTCTTCGCACCCTCAAAATGAATATTTGGGCCTTTCAAATGTGTTTTTGGACTCTCAAAATGATGCCTTGGAGCCTCAAAACGACTATTTGGAGCCTCAAAATGAGGCTTTGGACCCCCAAAATGACTATTTGGACCCTCCAAATGAGGATTTGGACACCCAAAGTCCGACTTTGGGCCCTCCAAATGTCTCTTTGGACCTTCAAAGTGAGGCTAAGGGCTCTCAAAATTCCTATTTGGACACTCAAAATGAGGCTCTGGGCCTCAAAATGGGGATTCCGGTCCCCAAACAAAGATTTCGGGCCTCAAAACGAACATTTCAGTCCTCAAAATGAAGATTTTGGCCCTCAAAACAGGGCCTTGGACCTTGACAATAGGTTTTGTGCCCTCAAGGGATCCGTTCCCACTAAAAACTGAGGCGTGGCAGCCTACAAACGGGTCTGAGAAGGCACAAAATGAGGCTTTGGACCCTCAAAATGACTATTTGGACCCTGAAAACGAGGCTTTGGAACCTCAGAATGACCGTTTGGACGCTCAAAAAGACTGTTTCGACCCTTAAAATGCCTGTCTGGACCCTCAAAATAAGGATTTGGAACCTCAAAACGAGCCTTCGCAAACTCCAAATGAGGCTTTGGGCTCTAAAATGAAGTTTTGGACCCTCAAAATGACATCTGGGCTCCTCAAAACGAGGATTTGAATTGTCACAATGAGGCTTTGGGTCTTCAAAATGACAATCTGGACCCTCAACATGAGGTTTTGGACCCTCTAAACGACTATTTGAACCTTAAAAAGAGGCTACGGGCCCTCAAAATGACTATTTGGCCCCTCAATATGAGGATTTCGAACCTCAAAATGAGGGTTTGGGCCCTCCAAATGCCTATTTGGACCCTCAAAATGAGGGTCCAAACCCTTAAAGTGAGGATTCGGATCCTCAAAATGAGGATTTGGACCCTCAAAATAGGGCTTTGGGCCTTCAAAATTACTGTTTGGTCCCTCAAAATGAGACTACGGGCTCTCCAAATGACTATTTTGGCCCTCCAAATGAGGCTTTGGATCCTCAAAGTAAGTGTTTCGACCCTCAAAATAAGGCTCAGAGCCATCCAAATGACTATTTGGACTCACAAAATGAAATTTCGGACCTTCAAAATGAGGATTTGGACCCTCAAAATGAGGCTTTGGGCCCTGAAAATGAGTACTGGAGCCTCAAAATGACTATGTAGACTCTCTAAATGAGGTCCTGGACCCTCAAAATGAGGCTTTAAGCCCTAAAATAACTATTTGGACCATCAAATTGACTCTTCGCACCCTCAAAATGAATATTTGGGCCTTTCAAATGTGTTTTTGGACTCTCAAAATGATGCCTTGGAGCCTCAAAACGACTATTTGGAGCCTCAAAATGAGGCTTTGGACCCCCAAAATGACTATTTGGACCCTCCAAATGAGGATTTGGACACCCAAAGTCCGACTTTGGGCCCTCCAAATGTCTCTTTGGACCTTCAAAGTGAGGCTAAGGGCTCTCAAAATTCCTATTTGGACACTCAAAATGAGGCTCTGGGCCCTCAAAATGGGGATTCCGGTCCCCAAACAAAGATTTTGGGCCTCAAAACGAACATTTCAGTCCTCAAAATGAAGATTTTGGCCCTCAAAACAGGGCCTTGGACCTTGACAATAGGTTTTGTGCCCTCAAGGGATCCGTTCCCACTAAAAACTGAGGCGTGGCAGCCTACAAACGGGTCTGAGAAGGCACAAAATGAGGCTTTGGACCCTCAAAATGACTATTTGGACCCTGAAAACGAGGCTTTGGAACCTCAGAATGACCGTTTGGACGCTCAAAAAGACTGTTTCGACCCTTAAAATGCCTGTCTGGACCCTCAAAATAAGGATTTGGAACCTCAAAACGAGCCTTCGCAAACTCCAAATGAGGCTTTGGGCTCTAAAATGAAGTTTTGGACCCTCAAAATGACATCTGGGCTCCTCAAAACGAGGATTTGAATTGTCACAATGAGGCTTTGGGTCTTCAAAATGACAATCTGGACCCTCAACATGAGGTTTTGGACCCTCTAAACGACTATTTGAACCTTAAAAAGAGGCTACGGGCCCTCAAAATGACTATTTGGCCCCTCAATATGAGCATTTTGAACCTCCAAATGAAGCTTTGAACCTTTATTAAGTTTTGGACCCCCAATAGGAGGCTTTGGGCCCTAAAATGACTACTTGGACCCAGAAAATCCAATTTTGGACGGTCAAAATATTGTTCTGGAGTCTCAAAATGAGGCTTTGGACCCTCAAAATGACTATCTGGATCCTCAATATGACAATTTGGACCCTCAAAATGAGCAGTAGCTTAAACGTCCCTGTTTAGCAATACTGTTTTTAGTACAAATCCAAAACACAGCCCTATACTAGCTACTATGAAGAAAATTAACTCTATCGCGGCCAAAACGAGCACATTCTCCACCCCTTATTCCATACCATTTATGTCATACTCAGGTAGCACACTATCCAATACATTCTCTGCCTACCATCATCCTTCCCATCCTTTCATATAGTACGCAGATATCATTCCCTTAGTCTATGGATCACTCCTGTGAAATGTCTGTAAAGTGTCCATAAATATCCACAAATGTCCACAAGATGTCCACTGAGTTCATTTAGTCCAGGACTTTGGGCTCCATCTGTTACGGTGGTCACTCAGGACAGAAGAGGTGTTGTATTGCATGGAGTTATTGGGCACCACAGCCAGCTCAGGTCAGGTCACTGCTGCACCTGCACTGCTTCTTGTAAGACTTGTCCTTCATTGGTTCAGGTGGTTCCTGCTATAGTAATTCCTGTAACATGTAACTCAAATCATGGATTAGTTTCACCCAGAATTAAGTCACCTTCAGGTACGCACTGGACTTCCCCATTCTTCTGCATTACCCACCAAGTGCAACCAGGTCCTTGAGCAGAAACAACCCCACGAATAGGTTTACCCTTAACTGAGGCTTTGGACCCTCAAAATGACTATTTGGACCCTCAAAATGAGGCTTTGGAACCTCAGAATGACCATTTGGACCCTCAAAATGCCTGTTTGGACCCTCAAAATAAGGATTTGGAACCTCAAAACGAGCCTTCGCAAACTCCAAATGAGGCTTTGGGCTCTAAAATGACGTTTTGGACCCTCAAAATGACATCTGGGCTCCTCAAAACGAGGTTTTGGATTGTCACAATGAGGCTTTGGGTCTTCAAAATGACAATCTGGACCCTCAACATGAGGTTTTGGACCCTCTAAACGACTATTTGAACCTTAAAAAGAGGCTATGGGCCCTCAAAATGACTATTTGGCCCCTCAATATGAGGATTTCGAACCTCAAAATGAGGTTTTGGGCCCTCCAAATGCCTATTTGGACCCTCAAAATGAGGGTCCAAACCCTTAAAGTGAGGATTCGGATCCTCAAAATGAGGATTTGGACCCTCAAAATAGGGCTTTGGGCCTTCAAAATTACTGTTTGGTCCCTCAAAATGAGACTACGGGCTCTCCAAATGACTATTTTGGCCCTCCAAATGAGGCTTTGGATCCTCAAAGTAAGTGTTTCGACCCTCAAAATAAGGCTCAGAGCCATCCAAATGACTATTTGGACTCACAAAATGAAATTTCGGACCTTCAAAATGAGGATTTGGACCCTCAAAATGAGGCTTTGGGCCCTGAAAATGAGTACTGGAGCCTCAAAATGACTATGTAGACTCTCTAAATGAGGTCCTGGACCCTCAAAATGAGGCTTTAAGCCCTAAAATAACTATTTGGACCATCAAATTGACTCTTCGCACCCTCAAAATGAATATTTGGGCCTTTCAAATGTGTTTTTGGACTCTCAAAATGATGCCTTGGAGCCTCAAAACGACTATTTGGAGCCTCAAAATGAGGCTTTGGACCCCCAAAATGACTATTTGGACCCTCCAAATGAGGATTTGGACACCCAAAGTCCGACTTTGGGCCCTCCAAATGTCTCTTTGGACCTTCAAAGTGAGGCTAAGGGCTCTCAAAATTCCTATTTGGACACTCAAAATGAGGCTCTGGGCCCTCAAAATGGGGATTCTGGTCCCCAAACAAAGATTTCGGGCCTCGAAACGAACATTTCAGTCCTCAAAATGAAGATTTTGGCCCTCAAAACAGGGCCTTGGACCTTGACAATAGGTTTTGTGCCCTCAAGGGATCCGTTCCCACTAAAAACTGAGGCGTGGCAGCCTACAAACGGGTCTGAGAAGGCACAAAATGAGGCTTTGGACCCTCAAAATGACTATTTGGACCCTGAAAACGAGGCTTTGGAACCTCAGAATGACCGTTTGGACGCTCAAAAAGACTGTTTGGACCCTTAAAATGCCTGTTTGGACCCTCAAAATAAGGATTTGGAACCTCAAAACGAGCCTTCGCAAACTCCAAATGAGGCTTTGGGCTCTAAAATGACGTTTTGGACCCTCAAAATGACATCTGGGCTCCTCAAAACGAGGATTTGAATTGTCACAATGAGGCTTTGGGTCTTCAAAATGACAATCTGGACCCTCAACATGAGGTTTTGGACCCTCTAAACGACTATTTGAACCTTAAAAAGAGGCTACGGGCCCTCAAAATGACTATTTGGCCCCTCAATATGAGCATTTTGAACCTCCAAATGAAGCTCTGAACCTTTATTAAGTTTTGGATCTCCAATAGGAGGCTTTGGGCCCTAAAATGACTACTTGGACCCAGAAAATCCAATTTTGGACGGTCAAAATATTGTTCTGGAGTCTCAAAATGAGGCTTTGGACCCTCAAAATGACTATCTGGATCCTCAATATGACAATTTGGACCCTCAAAATGAGCAGTAGCTTAAACGTCCCTGTTTAGCAATACTGTTTTTAGTACAAATCCAAAACACAGCCCTATACTAGCTACTATGAAGAAAATTAACTCTATCGCGGCCAAAACGAGCACATTCTCCACCCCTTATTCCATACCATTTATGTCATACTCAGGTAGCACACTATCCAATACATTCTCTGCCTACCATCATCCTTCCCATCCTTTCATATAGTACGCAGATATCATTCCCTTAGTCTATGGATCACTCCTGTGAAATGTCTGTAAAGTGTCCATAAATACCCACAAATGTCCACAAGATGTCCACTGAGTTCATTTAGTCCAGGACTTTGGGCTCCATCTGTTATGGTGGTCACTCAGGACAGAAGAGGTGTTGTATTGCATGGAGTTATTGGGCACCACAGCCAGCTCAGGTCAGGTCACTGCTGCACCTGCACTGCTTCTTGTAAGACTTGTCCTTCATTGGTTCAGGTGGTTCCTGCTATAGTAATTCCTGTAACATGTAACTCAAATCATGGATTAGTTTCACCCAGAATTAAGTCACCTTCAGGTACGCACTGGACTTCCCCATTCTTCTGCATTACCCACCAAGTGCAACCAGGTCCTTGAGCAGAAACAACCCCACGAATAGGTTTACCCTTAACTGAGGCTTTGGACCCTCAAAATGACTATTTGGACCCTCAAAATGAGGCTTTGGAACCTCAGAATGACCATTTGGACCCTCAAAATGCCTGTTTGGACCCTCAAAATAAGGATTTGGAACCTCAAAACGAGCCTTCGCAAACTCCAAATGAGGCTTTGGGCTCTAAAGTGAAGTTTTGGACCCTTAAAATGACATCTGGGCTCCTCAAAACGAGGATTTGGATTGTCACAATGAGGCTTTGGGTCTTCAAAATGACAATCTGGACCCTCAACATGAGGTTTTGGACCCTCTAAACGACTATTTGAACCTTAAAAAGAGGCTATGGGCCCTCAAAATGACTATTTGGCCCCTCAATATGAGGATTTCGAACCTCAAAATGAGGTTTTGGGCCCTCCAAATGCCTATTTGGACCCTCAAAATGAGGGTCCAAACCCTTAAAGTGAGGATTCGGATCCTCAAAATGAGGATTTGGACCCTCAAAATAGGGCTTTGGGCCTTCAAAATTACTGTTTGGTCCCTCAAAATGAGACTACGGGCTCTCCAAATGACTATTTTGGCCCTCCAAATGAGGCTTTGGATCCTCAAAGTAAGTGTTTCGACCCTCAAAATAAGGCTCAGAGCCATCCAAATGACTATTTGGACTCACAAAATGAAATTTCGGACCTTCAAAATGAGGATTTGGACCCTCAAAATGAGGCTTTGGGCCCTGAAAATGAGTACTGGAGCCTCAAAATGACTATGTAGACTCTCTAAATGAGGTCCTGGACCCTCAAAATGAGGCTTTAAGCCCTAAAATAACTATTTGGACCATCAAATTGACTCTTCGCACCCTCAAAATGAATATTTGGGCCTTTCAAATGTGTTTTTGGACTCTCAAAATGATGCCTTGGAGCCTCAAAACGACTATTTGGAGCCTCAAAATGAGGCTTTGGACCCCCAAAATGACTATTTGGACCCTCCAAATGAGGATTTGGACACCCAAAGTCCGACTTTGGGCCCTCCAAATGTCTCTTTGGACCTTCAAAGTGAGGCTAAGGGCTCTCAAAATTCCTATTTGGACACTCAAAATGAGGCTCTGGGCCCTCAAAATGGGGATTCCGGTCCCCAAACAAAGATTTCGTGCCTCGAAACAAACATTTCAGTCCTCAAAATGAAGATTTTGGCCCTCAAAACAGGGCCTTGGACCTTGACAATAGGTTTTGTGCCCTCAAGGGATCCGTTCCCACTAAAAACTGAGGCGTGGCAGCCTACAAACGGGTCTGAGAAGGCACAAAATGAGGCTTTGGACCCTCAAAATGACTATTTGGACCCTGAAAACGAGGCTTTGGAACCTCAGAATGACCGTTTGGACGCTCAAAAAGACTGTTTGGACCCTTAAAATGCCTGTTTGGACCCTCAAAATAAGGATTTGGAACCTCAAAACGAGCCTTCGCAAACTCCAAATGAGGCTTTGGGCTCTAAAATGACGTTTTGGACCCTCAAAATGACATCTGGGCTGCTCAAAACGAGGATTTGAATTGTCACAATGAGGCTTTGGGTCTTCAAAATGACAATCTGGACCCTCAACATGAGGTTTTGGACCCTCTAAACGACTATTTGAACCTTAAAAAGAGGCTACGGGCCCTCAAAATGACCATTTGGCCCCTCAATATGAGCATTTTGAACCTCCAAATGAAGCTTTGAACCTTTATTAAGTTTTGGACCCCCAATAGGAGGCTTTGGGCCCTAAAATGACTACTTGGACCCAGAAAATCCAATTTTGGACGGTCAAAATATTGTTCTGGAGTCTCAAAATGAGGCTTTGGACCCTCAAAATGACTATCTGGATCCTCAATATGACAATTTGGACCCTCAAAATGAGCAGTAACTAAAACGTCCCTGTTTAGCAATACTGTTTTTAGTACAAATCCAAAACACAGCCCTATACTAGCTACTATGAAGAAAATTAACTCTATCGCAGCCAAAACGAGCACATTCTCCACCCCTTATTCCATACCATTTATGTCATACTCAGGTAGCACACTATCCAATACATTCTCTGCCTACCATCATCCTTCCCATCCTTTCATATAGTACGCAGATATCATTCCCTTAGTCTATGGATCACTCCTGTGAAATGTCTGTAAAGTGTCCATAAATATCCACAAATGTCCACAAGATGTCCACTGAGTTCATTTAGTCCAGGACTTTGGGCTCCATCTGTTACGGTGGTCACTCAGGACAGAAGAGGTGTTGTATTGCATGGAGTTATTGGGCACCACAGCCAGCTCAGGTCAGGTCACTGCTGCACCTGCACTGCTTCTTGTAAGACTTGTCCTTCATTGGTTCAGGTGGTTCCTGCTATAGTAATTCCTGTAACATGTAACTCAAATCATGGATTAGTTTCACCCAGAATTAAGTCACCTTCAGGTACGCACTGGACTTCCCCATTCTTCTGCATTACCCACCAAGTGCAACCAGGTCCTTGAGCAGAAACAACCCCACGAATAGGTTTACCCTTAACTGAGGCTTTGGACCCTCAAAATGACTATTTGGACCCTCAAAATGAGGCTTTGGAACCTCAGAATGACCATTTGGACCCTCAAAATGCCTGTTTGGACCCTCAAAATAAGGATTTGGAACCTCAAAACGAGCCTTCGCAAACTCCAAATGAGGCTTTGGGCTCTAAAATGAAGTTTTGGACCCTCAAAATGACATCTGGGCTCCTCAAAACGAGGATTTGGATTGTCACAATGAGGCTTTGGGACTTCAAAATGACAATCTGGACCCTCAACATGAGGTTTTGGACCCTCTAAATGACTATTTGAACCTTAAAAAGAGGCTACGGGCCTTCAAAATGACTATTTGGCCCCTCAATATGAGGATTTCGAACCTCAAAATGAGGTTTTGGGCCCTCCA
Organism: Gavia stellata; assembly: GCF_030936135.1. NCBI lineage: Eukaryota > Metazoa > Chordata > Aves > Gaviiformes > Gaviidae > Gavia > Gavia stellata. The sequence goes on along the minus strand of NW_026777260.1, from coordinate 99,880 downwards.
AATGCCTATTTGGACCCTCAAAATGAGGGTCCAAACCCTTAAAGTGAGGATTTGGATCCTCAAAATGAGGATTTGGACCCTCAAAATAGGGCTTTGGGCCTTCAAAATTACTGTTTGGTCCCTCAAAATGAGACTACGGGCTCTCCAAATGACTGTTTTGGCCCTCCAAATGAGGCTTTGGATCCTCAAAGTAAGTGTTTCGACCCTCAAAATAAGGCTCAGAGCCATCCAAATGACTATTTGGACTCACAAAATGAAATTTTGGACCTTCAAAATGAGGATTTGGACCCTCAAAATGAGGCTTTGGGCCCTGAAAATGAGTACTGGAGCCTCAAAATGACTATGTAGACTCTCTAAATGAGGTCCTGGACCCTCAAAATGAGGCTTTAAGCCCTAAAATAACTATTTGGACCATCAAATTGACTCTTCGCACCCTCAAAATGAATATTTGGGCCTTTCAAATGTGTTTTTGGACTCTCAAAATGACGCCTTGGAGCCTCAAAACGACTATTTGGAGCCTCAAAATGGGGCTTTGGACCCCCAAAATGACTATTTGGACCCTCCAAATGAGGATTTGGACACCCAAAGTCCGACTTTGGGCCCTCCAAATGTCTCTTTGGACCTTCAAAGTGAGGCTAAGGGCTCTCAAAATTACTATTTGGACACTCAAAATGAGGCTCTGGGCCCTCAAAATGGGGATTCCGGTCCCCAAACAAAGATTTTGGGCCTCAAAACGAACATTTCAGTCCTCAAAATGAAGATTTTGGCCCTCAAAACAGGGCCTTGGACCTTGACAATAGGTTTTGTGCCCTCAAGGGATCCGTTCCCACTAAAAACTGAGGCGTGGCAGCCTACAAACGGGTCTGAGAAGGCACAAAATGAGGCTTTGGACCCTCAAAATGACTATTTGGACCCTGAAAACGAGGCTTTGGAACCTCAGAATGACCGTTTGGACGCTCAAAAAGACTGTTTGGACCCTTAAAATGACTGTTTGGACCCTCAAAATAAGGATTTGGAACCTCAAAACGAGCCTTCGCAAACTCCAAATGAGGCTTTGGGCTCTAAAATGACGTTTTGGACCCTCAAAATGACATCTGGGCTCCTCAAAACGAGGATTTGAATTGTCACAATGAGGCTTTGGGACTTCAAAATGACAATCTGGACCCTCAACATGAGGTTTTGGACCCTCTAAACGACTATTTGAACCTTAAAAAGAGGCTACGGGCCCTCAAAATGACTATTTGGCCCCTCAATATGAGCATTTTGAACCTCCAAATGAAGCTTTGAACCTTTATTAAGTTTTGGACCCCCAATAGGAGGCTTTGGGCCCTAAAATGACTACTTGGACCCAGAAAATCCAATTTTGGACGGTCAAAATATTGTTCTGGAGTCTCAAAATGAGGCTTTGGACCCTCAAAATGACTATCTGGATCCTCAATATGACAATTTGGACCCTCAAAATGAGCAGTAACTAAAACGTCCCTGTTTAGCAATACTGTTTTTAGTACAAATCCAAAACACAGCCCTATACTAGCTACTATGAAGAAAATTAACTCTATCGCAGCCAAAACGAGCACATTCTCCACCCCTTATTCCATACCATTTATGTCATACTCAGGTAGCACACTATCCAATACATTCTCTGCCTACCATCATCCTTCCCATCCTTTCATATAGTACGCAGATATCATTCCCTTAGTCTATGGATCACTCCTGTGAAATGTCTGTAAAGTGTCCATAAATATCCACAAATGTCCACAAGATGTCCACTGAGTTCATTTAGTCCAGGACTTTGGGCTCCATCTGTTACGGTGGTCACTCAGGACAGAAGAGGTGTTGTATTGCATGGAGTTATTGGGCACCACAGCCAGCTCAGGTCAGGTCACTGCTGCACCTGCACTGCTTCTTGTAAGACTTGTCCTTCATTGGTTCAGGTGGTTCCTGCTATAGTAATTCCTGTAACATGTAACTCAAATCATGGATTAGTTTCACCCAGAATTAAGTCACCTTCAGGTACGCACTGGACTTCCCCATTCTTCTGCATTACCCACCAAGTGCAACCAGGTCCTTGAGCAGAAACAACCCCACGAATAGGTTTACCCTTAACTGAGGCTTTGGACCCTCAAAATGACTATTTGGACCCTCAAAATGAGGCTTTGGAACCTCAGAATGACCATTTGGACCCTCAAAATGCCTGTTTGGACCCTCAAAATAAGGATTTGGAACCTCAAAACGAGCCTTCGCAAACTCCAAATGAGGCTTTGGGCTCTAAAATGACGTTTTGGACCCTCAAAATGACATCTGGGCTCCTCAAAACGAGGATTTGGATTGTCACAATGAGGCTTTGGGACTTCAAAATGACAATCTGGACCCTCAACATGAGGTTTTGGACCCTCTAAATGACTATTTGAACCTTAAAAAGAGGCTACGGGCCTTCAAAATGACTATTTGGCCCCTCAATATGAGGATTTCGAACCTCAAAATGAGGTTTTGGGCCCTCCAAATGCCTATTTGGACCCTCAAAATGAGGGTCCAAACCCTTAAAGTGAGGATTTGGATCCTCAAAATGAGGATTTGGACCCTCAAAATAGGGCTTTGGGCCTTCAAAATTACTGTTTGGTCCCTCAAAATGAGACTACGGGCTCTCCAAATGACTGTTTTGGCCCTCCAAATGAGGCTTTGGATCCTCAAAGTAAGTGTTTCGACCCTCAAAATAAGGCTCAGAGCCATCCAAATGACTATTTGGACTCACAAAATGAAATTTTGGACCTTCAAAATGAGGATTTGGACCCTCAAAATGAGGCTTTGGGCCCTGAAAATGAGTACTGGAGCCTCAAAATGACTATGTAGACTCTCTAAATGAGGTCCTGGACCCTCAAAATGAGGCTTTAAGCCCTAAAATAACTATTTGGACCATCAAATTGACTCTTCGCACCCTCAAAATGAATATTTGGGCCTTTCAAATGTGTTTTTGGACTCTCAAAATGACGCCTTGGAGCCTCAAAACGACTATTTGGAGCCTCAAAATGGGGCTTTGGACCCCCAAAATGACTATTTGGACCCTCCAAATGAGGATTTGGACACCCAAAGTCCGACTTTGGGCCCTCCAAATGTCTCTTTGGACCTTCAAAGTGAGGCTAAGGGCTCTCAAAATTCCTATTTGGACACTCAAAATGAGGCTCTGGGCCCTCAAAATGGGGATTCCGGTTCCCAAACAAAGATTTTGGGCCTCAAAACGAACATTTCAGTCCTCAAAATGAAGATTTTGGCCCTCAAAACAGGGCCTTGGACCTTGACAATAGGTTTTGTGCCCTCAAGGGATCCGTTCCCACTAAAAACTGAGGCGTGGCAGCCTACAAACGGGTCTGAGAAGGCACAAAATGAGGCTTTGGACCCTCAAAATGACTATTTGGACCCTGAAAACGAGGCTTTGGAACCTCAGAATGACCGTTTGGACGCTCAAAAAGACTGTTTGGACCCTTAAAATGACTGTTTGGACCCTCAAAATAAGGATTTGGAACCTCAAAACGAGCCTTCGCAAACTCCAAATGAGGCTTTGGGCTCTAAAATGACGTTTTGGACCCTCAAAATGACATCTGGGCTCCTCAAAACGAGGATTTGGATTGTCACAATGAGGCTTTGGGACTTCAAAATGACAATCTGGACCCTCAACATGAGGTTTTGGACCCTCTAAATGACTATTTGAACCTTAAAAAGAGGCTACGGGCCCTCAAAATGACTATTTGGCCCCTCAATATGAGGATTTCGAACCTCAAAATGAGGTTTTGGGCCCTCCAAATGCCTATTTGGACCCTCAAAATGAGGGTCCAAACCCTTAAAGTGAGGATTCGGATCCTCAAAATGAGGATTTGGACCCTCAAAATAGGGCTTTGGGCCTTCAAAATTACTGTTTGGTCCCTCAAAATGAGACTACGGGCTCTCCAAATGACTGTTTTGGCCCTCCAAATGAGGCTTTGGATCCTCAAAGTAAGTGTTTCGACCCTCAAAATAAGGCTCAGAGCCATCCAAATGACTATTTGGACTCACAAAATGAAATTTCGGACCTTCAAAATGAGGATTTGGACCCTCAAAATGAGGCTTTGGGCCCTGAAAATGAGTACTGGAGCCTCAAAATGACTATGTAGACTCTCTAAATGAGGTCCTGGACCCTCAAAATGAGGCTTTAAGCCCTAAAATAACTATTTGGACCATCAAATTGACTCTTCGCACCCTCAAAATGAATATTTGGGCCTTTCAAATGTGTTTTTGGACTCTCAAAATGATGCCTTGGAGCCTCAAAACGACTATTTGGAGCCTCAAAATGAGGCTTTGGACCCCCAAAATGACTATTTGGACCCTCCAAATGAGGATTTGGACACCCAAAGTCCGACTTTGGGCCCTCCAAATGTCTCTTTGGACGTTCAAAGTGAGGCTAAGGGCTCTCAAAATTCCTATTTGGACACTCAAAATGAGGCTCTGGGCCCTCAAAATGGGGATTCCGGTCCCCAAACAAAGATTTTGGGCCTCGAAATGAACATTTCAGTCCTCAAAATGAAGATTTTGGCCCTCAAAACAGGGCCTTGGACCTTGACAATAGGTTTTGTGCCCTCAAGGGATCCGTTCCCACTAAAAACTGAGGCGTGGCAGCCTACAAACGGGTCTGAGAAGGCACAACATGAGGTTTTGGACCCTCTAAATGACTATTTGAACCTTAAAAAGAGGCTACGGGCCCTCAAAATGACTATTTGGCCCCTCAATATGAGGATTTCGAACCTCCAAATGAAGCTTTGAACCTTTATTAAGTTTTGGACCCCCAATAGGAGGCTTTGGGCCCTAAAATGACTACTTGGACCCAGAAAATCCAATTTTGGACGGTCAAAATATTGTTCTGGAGTCTCAAAATGAGGCTTTGGACCCTCAGAATGACTATCTGGATCCTCAATATGACAATTTGGACCCTCAAAATGAGCAGTAACTAAAACGTCCCTGTTTAGCAATACTGTTTTTAGTACAAATCCAAAACACAGCCCTATACTAGCTACTATGAAGAAAATTAACTCTATCGCAGCCAAAACGAGCACATTCTCCACCCCTTATTCCATACCATTTATGTCATACTCAGGTAGCACACTATCCAATACATTCTCTGCCTACCATCATCCTTCCCATCCTTTCATATAGTACGCAGATATCATTCCCTTAGTCTATGGATCACTCCTGTGAAATGTCTGTAAAGTGTCCATAAATATCCACAAATGTCCACAAGATGTCCACTGAGTTCATTTAGTCCAGGACTTTGGGCTCCATCTGTTACGGTGGTCACTCAGGACAGAAGAGGTGTTGTATTGCGTGGAGTTATTGGGCACCACAGCCAGCTCAGGTCAGGTCACTGCTGCACCTGCACTGCTTCTTGTAAGACTTGTCCTTCATTGGTTCAGGTGGTTCCTGCTATAGTAATTCCTGTAACATGTAACTCAAATCATGGATTAGTTTCACCCAGAATTAAGTCACCTTCAGGTACGCACTGGACTTCCCCATTCTTCTGCATTACCCACCAAGTGCAACCAGGTCCTTGAGCAGAAACAACCCCACGAATAGGTTTACCCTTAACTGAGGCTTTGGACCCTCAAAATGACTATTTGGACCCTCAAAATGAGGCTTTGGAACCTCAGAATGACCATTTGGACCCTCAAAATGCCTGTTTGGACCCTCAAAATAAGGATTTGGAACCTCAAAACGAGCCTTCGCAAACTCCAAATGAGGCTTTGGGCTCTAAAATGACGTTTTGGACCCTCAAAATGACATCTGGGCTCCTCAAAACGAGGATTTGGATTGTCACAATGAGGCTTTGGGACTTCAAAATGACAATCTGGACCCTCAACATGAGGTTTTGGACCCTCTAAATGACTATTTGAACCTTAAAAAGAGGCTACGGGCCCTCAAAATGACTATTTGGCCCCTCAATATGAGGATTTCGAACCTCAAAATGAGGTTTTGGGCCCTCCAAATGCCTATTTGGACCCTCAAAATGAGGGTCCAAACCCTTAAAGTGAGGATTCGGATCCTCAAAATGAGGATTTGGACCCTCAAAATAGGGCTTTGGGCCTTCAAAATTACTGTTTGGTCCCTCAAAATGAGACTACGGGCTCTCCAAATGACTATTTTGGCCCTCCAAATGAGGCTTTGGATCCTCAAAGTAAGTGTTTCGACCCTCAAAATAAGGCTCAGAGCCATCCAAATGACTATTTGGACTCACAAAATGAAATTTTGGACCTTCAAAATGAGGATTTGGACCCTCAAAATGAGGCTTTGGGCCCTGAAAATGAGTACTGGAGCCTCAAAATGACTATGTAGACTCTCTAAATGAGGTCCTGGACCCTCAAAATGAGGCTTTAAGCCCTAAAATAACTATTTGGACCATCAAATTGACTCTTCGCACCCTCAAAATGAATATTTGGGCCTTTCAAATGTGTTTTTGGACTCTCAAAATGACGCCTTGGAGCCTCAAAACGACTATTTGGAGCCTCAAAATGAGGCTTTGGACCCTCAAAATGACTATTTGGACCCTCCAAATGAGGATTTGGACACCCAAAGTCCGACTTTGGGCCCTCCAAATGTCTCTTTGGACCTTCAAAGTGAGGCTAAGGGCTCTCAAAATTCCTATTTGGACACTCAAAATGAGGCTCTGGGCCCTCAAAATGGGGATTCCGGTCCCTAAACAAAGATTTCGTGCCTCAAAACGAACATTTCAGTCCTCAAAATGAAGATTTTGGCCCTCAAAACAGGGCCTTGGACCTTGACAATAGGTTTTGTGCCCTCAAGGGATCCGTTCCCACTAAAAACTGAGGCGTGGCAGCCTACAAACGGGTCTGAGAAGGCACAAAATGAGGCTTTGGACCCTCAAAAAGACTATTTGGACCCTGAAAACGAGGCTTTGGAACCTCAGAATGACCGTTTGGACGCTCAAAAAGACTGTTTGGACCCTTAAAATGCCTGTTTGGACCCTCAAAATAAGGATTTGGAACCTCAAAACGAGCCTTCGCAAACTCCAAATGAGGCTTTGGGCTCTAAAATGACGTTTTGGACCCTCAAAATGACATCTGGGCTCCTCAAAACGAGGATTTGAATTGTCACAATGAGGCTTTGGGACTTCAAAATGACAATCTGGACCCTCAACATGAGGTTTTGGACCCTCTAAATGACTATTTGAACCTTAAAAAGAGGCTACGGGCCCTCAAAATGACTATTTGGCCCCTCAATATGAGGATTTCGAACCTCCAAATGAAGCTTTGAACCTTTATTAAGTTTTGGACCCCCAATAGGAGGCTTTGGGCCCTAAAATGACTACTTGGACCCAGAAAATCCAATTTTGGACGGTCAAAATATTGTTCTGGAGTCTCAAAATGAGGCTTTGGACCCTCAAAATGACTATCTGGATCCTCAATATGACAATTTGGACCCTCAAAATGAGCAGTAGCTTAAACGTCCCTGTTTAGCAATACTGTTTTTAGTACAAATCCAAAACACAGCCCTATACTAGCTACTATGAAGAAAATTAACTCTATCGCAGCCAAAACGAGCACATTCTCCACCCCTTATTCCATACCATTTATGTCATACTCAGGTAGCACACTATCCAATACATTCTCTGCCTACCATCATCCTTCCCATCCTTTCATATAGTACGCAGATATCATTCCCTTAGTCTATGGATCGCTCCTGTGAAATGTCTGTAAAGTGTCCATAAATATCCACAAATGTCCACAAGATGTCCACTGAGTTCATTTAGTCCAGGACTTTGGGCTCCATCTGTTATGGTGGTCACTCAGGACAGAAGAGGTGTTGTATTGCATGGAGTTATTGGGCACCACAGCCAGCTCAGGTCAGGTCACTGCTGCACCTGCACTGCTTCTTGTAAGACTTGTCCTTCATTGGTTCAGGTGGTTCCTGCTATAGTAATTCCTGTAACATGTAACTCAAATCATGGATTAGTTTCACCCAGAATTAAGTCACCTTCAGGTACGCACTGGACTTCCCCATTCTTCTGCATTACCCACCAAGTGCAACCAGGTCCTTGAGCAGAAACAACCCCACGAATAGGTTTACCCTTAACTGAGGCTTTGGACCCTCAAAATGACTATTTGGACCCTCAAAATGAGGCTTTGGAACCTCAGAATGACCATTTGGACCCTCAAAATGCCTGTTTGGACCCTCAAAATAAGGATTTGGAACCTCAAAACGAGCCTTCGCAAACTCCAAATGAGGCTTTGGGCTCTAAAATGACGTTTTGGACCCTCAAAATGACATCTGGGCTCCTCAAAACGAGGATTTGGATTGTCACAATGAGGCTTTGGGACTTCAAAATGACAATCTGGACCCTCAACATGAGGTTTTGGACCCTCTAAATGACTATTTGAACCTTAAAAAGAGGCTACGGGCCCTCAAAATGACTATTTGGCCCCTCAATATGAGGATTTCGAACCTCAAAATGAGGTTTTGGGCCCTCCAAATGCCTATTTGGACCCTCAAAATGAGGGTCCAAACCCTTAAAGTGAGGATTCGGATCCTCAAAATGAGGATTTGGACCCTCAAAATAGGGCTTTGGGCCTTCAAAATTACTGTTTGGTCCCTCAAAATGAGACTACGGGCTCTCCAAATGACTATTTTGGCCCTCCAAATGAGGCTTTGGATCCTCAAAGTAAGTGTTTCGACCCTCAAAATAAGGCTCAGAGCCATCCAAATGACTATTTGGACTCACAAAATGAAATTTTGGACCTTCAAAATGAGGATTTGGACCCTCAAAATGAGGCTTTGGGCCCTGAAAATGAGTACTGGAGCCTCAAAATGACTATGTAGACTCTCTAAATGAGGTCCTGGACCCTCAAAATGAGGCTTTAAGCCCTAAAATAACTATTTGGACCATCAAATTGACTCTTCGCACCCTCAAAATGAATATTTGGGCCTTTCAAATGTGTTTTTGGACTCTCAAAATGACGCCTTGGAGCCTCAAAACGACTATTTGGAGCCTCAAAATGAGGCTTTGGACCCTCAAAATGACTATTTGGACCCTCCAAATGAGGATTTGGACACCCAAAGTCCGACTTTGGGCCCTCCAAATGTCTCTTTGGACCTTCAAAGTGAGGCTAAGGGCTCTCAAAATTCCTATTTGGACACTCAAAATGAGGCTCTGGGCCCTCAAAATGGGGATTCCGGTCCCCAAACAAAGATTTCGTGCCTCGAAACGAACATTTCAGTCCTCAAAATGAAGATTTTGGCCCTCAAAACAGGGCCTTGGACCTTGACAATAGGTTTTGTGCCCTCAAGGGATCCGTTCCCACTAAAAACTGAGGCGTGGCAGCCTACAAACGGGTCTGAGAAGGCACAAAATGAGGCTTTGGACCCTCAAAAAGACTATTTGGACCCTGAAAACGAGGCTTTGGAACCTCAGAATGACCGTTTGGACGCTCAAAAAGACTGTTTGGACCCTTAAAATGACTGTTTGGACCCTCAAAATAAGGATTTGGAACCTCAAAACGAGCCTTCGCAAACTCCAAATGAGGCTTTGGGCTCTAAAATGACGTTTTGGACCCTCAAAATGACATCTGGGCTCCTCAAAACGAGGATTTGGATTGTCACAATGAGGCTTTGGGACTTCAAAATGACAATCTGGACCCTCAACATGAGGTTTTGGACCCTCTAAATGACTATTTGAACCTTAAAAAGAGGCTACGGGCCCTCAAAATGACTATTTGGCCCCTCAATATGAGGATTTCGAACCTCAAAATGAGGTTTTGGGCCCTCCAAATGCCTATTTGGACCCTCAAAATGAGGGTCCAAACCCTTAAAGTGAGGATTCGGATCCTCAAAATGAGGATTTGGACCCTCAAAATAGGGCTTTGGGCCTTCAAAATTACTGTTTGGTCCCTCAAAATGAGACTACGGGCTCTCCAAATGACTATTTTGGCCCTCCAAATGAGGCTTTGGATCCTCAAAGTAAGTGTTTCGACCCTCAAAATAAGGCTCAGAGCCATCCAAATGACTATTTGGACTCACAAAATGAAATTTTGGACCTTCAAAATGAGGATTTGGACCCTCAAAATGAGGCTTTGGGCCCTGAAAATGAGTACTGGAGCCTCAAAATGACTATGTAGACTCTCTAAATGAGGTCCTGGACCCTCAAAATGAGGCTTTAAGCCCTAAAATAACTATTTGGACCATCAAATTGACTCTTCGCACCCTCAAAATGAATATTTGGGCCTTTCAAATGTGTTTTTGGACTCTCAAAATGACGCCTTGGAGCCTCAAAACGACTATTTGGAGCCTCAAAATGAGGCTTTGGACCCTCAAAATGACTATTTGGACCCTCCAAATGAGGATTTGGACACCCAAAGTCCGACTTTGGGCCCTCCAAATGTCTCTTTGGACCTTCAAAGTGAGGCTAAGGGCTCTCAAAATTCCTATTTGGACACTCAAAATGAGGCTCTGGGCCCTCAAAATGGGGATTCCGGTCCCCAAACAAAGATTTCGTGCCTCGAAACGAACATTTCAGTCCTCAAAATGAAGATTTTGGCCCTCAAAACAGGGCCTTGGACCTTGACAATAGGTTTTGTGCCCTCAAGGGATCCGTTCCCACTAAAAACTGAGGCGTGGCAGCCTACAAACGGGTCTGAGAAGGCACAAAATGAGGCTTTGGACCCTCAAAAAGACTATTTGGACCCTGAAAACGAGGCTTTGGAACCTCAGAATGACCGTTTGGACGCTCAAAAAGACTGTTTGGACCCTTAAAATGACTGTTTGGACCCTCAAAATAAGGATTTGGAACCTCAAAACGAGCCTTCGCAAACTCCAAATGAGGCTTTGGGCTCTAAAATGACGTTTTGGACCCTCAAAATGACATCTGGGCTCCTCAAAACGAGGATTTGGATTGTCACAATGAGGCTTTGGGACTTCAAAATGACAATCTGGACCCTCAACATGAGGTTTTGGACCCTCTAAATGACTATTTGAACCTTAAAAAGAGGCTACGGGCCCTCAAAATGACTATTTGGCCCCTCAATATGAGGATTTCGAACCTCAAAATGAGGTTTTGGGCCCTCCAAATGCCTATTTGGACCCTCAAAATGAGGGTCCAAACCCTTAAAGTGAGGATTCGGATCCTCAAAATGAGGATTTGGACCCTCAAAATAGGGCTTTGGGCCTTCAAAATTACTGTTTGGTCCCTCAAAATGAGACTACGGGCTCTCCAAATGACTATTTTGGCCCTCCAAATGAGGCTTTGGATCCTCAAAGTAAGTGTTTCGACCCTCAAAATAAGGCTCAGAGCCATCCAAATGACTATTTGGACTCACAAAATGAAAGTTCGGACCTTCAAAATGAGGATTTGGACCCTCAAAATGAGGCTTTGGGCCCTGAAAATGAGTACTGGAGCCTCAAAATGACTATGTAGACTCTCTAAATGAGGTCCTGGACCCTCAAAATGAGGCTTTAAGCCCTAAAATAACTATTTGGACCATCAAATTGACTCTTCGCACCCTCAAAATGAATATTTGGGCCTTTCAAATGTGTTTTTGGACTCTCAAAATGACGCCTTGGAGCCTCAAAACGACTATTTGGAGCCTCAAAATGAGGCTTTGGACCCTCAAAATGACTATTTGGACCCTCCAAATGAGGATTTGGACACCCAAAGTCCGACTTTGGGCCCTCCAAATGTCTCTTTGGACCTTCAAAGTGAGGCTAAGGGCTCTCAAAATTCCTATTTGGACACTCAAAATGAGGCTCTGGGCCCTCAAAATGGGGATTCCGGTCCCCAAACAAAGATTTTGGGCCTCGAAACGAACATTTCAGTCCTCAAAATGAAGATTTTGGCCCTCAAAACAGGGCCTTGGACCTTGACAATAGGTTTTGTGCCCTCAAGGGATCCGTTCCCACTAAAAACTGAGGCGTGGCAGCCTACAAACGGGTCTGAGAAGGCACAAAATGAGGCTTTGGACCCTCAAAATGACTATTTGGACCCTGAAAACGAGGCTTTGGAACCTCAGAATGACCGTTTGGACGCTCAAAAAGACTGTTTGGACCCTTAAAATGACTGTTTGGACCCTCAAAATAAGGATTTGGAACCTCAAAACGAGCCTTCGCAAACTCCAAATGAGGCTTTGGGCTCTAAAATGACGTTTTGGACCCTCAAAATGACATCTGGGCTCCTCAAAACGAGGATTTGGATTGTCACAATGAGGCTTTGGGACTTCAAAATGACAATCTGGACCCTCAACATGAGGTTTTGGACCCTCTAAATGACTATTTGAACCTTAAAAAGAGGCTACGGGCCCTCAAAATGACTATTTGGCCCCTCAATATGAGGATTTCGAACCTCCAAATGAAGCTTTGAACCTTTATTAAGTTTTGGACCCCCAATAGGAGGCTTTGGGCCCTAAAATGACTACTTGGACCCAGAAAATCCAATTTTGGACGGTCAAAATATTGTTCTGGAGTCTCAAAATGAGGCTTTGGACCCTCAAAATGACTATCTGGATCCTCAATATGACAATTTGGACCCTCAAAATGAGCAGTAACTAAAACGTCCCTGTTTAGCAATATTGTTTTTAGTACAAATCCAAAACACAGCCCTATACTAGCTACTATGAAGAAAATTAACTCTATCGCAGCCAAAACGAGCACATTCTCCACCCCTTATTCCATACCATTTATGTCATACTCAGGTAGCACACTATCCAATACATTCTCTGCCTACCATCATCCTTCCCATCCTTTCATATAGTACGCAGATATCATTCCCTTAGTCTATGGATCACTCCTGTGAAATGTCTGTAAAGTGTCCATAAATATCCACAAATGTCCACAAGATGTCCACTGAGTTCATTTAGTCCATGACTTTGGGCTCCATCTGTTACGGTGGTCACTCAGGACAGAAGAGGTGTTGTATTGCATGGAGTTATTGGGCACCACAGCCAGCTCAGGTCAGGTCACTGCTGCACCTGCACTGCTTCTTGTAAGACTTGTCCTTCATTGGTTCAGGTGGTTCCTGCTATAGTAATTCCTGTAACATGTAACTCAAATCATGGATTAGTTTCACCCAGAATTAAGTCACCTTCAGGTACGCACTGGACTTCCCCATTCTTCTGCATTACCCACCAAGTGCAACCAGGTCCTTGAGCAGAAACAACCCCACGAATAGGTTTACCCTTAACTGAGGCTTTGGACCCTCAAAATGACTATTTGGACCCTCAAAATGAGGCTTTGGAACCTCAGAATGACCATTTGGACCCTCAAAATGCCTGTTTGGACCCTCAAAATAAGGATTTGGAACCTCAAAACGAGCCTTCGCAAACTCCAAATGAGGCTTTGGGCTCTAAAATGACGTTTTGGACCCTCAAAATGACATCTGGGCTCCTCAAAACGAGGATTTGGATTGTCACAATGAGGCTTTGGGACTTCAAAATGACAATCTGGACCCTCAACATGAGGTTTTGGACCCTCTAAATGACTATTTGAACCTTAAAAAGAGGCTACGGGCCCTCAAAATGACTATTTGGCCCCTCAATATGAGGATTTCAAACCTCAAAATGAGGTTTTGGGCCCTCCAAATGCCTATTTGGACCCTCAAAATGAGGGTCCAAACCCTTAAAGTGAGGATTCGGATCCTCAAAATGAGGATTTGGACCCTCAAAATAGGACTTTGGGCCTTCAAAATTACTGTTTGGTCCCTCAAAATGAGACTACGGGCTCTCCAAATGACTATTTTGGCCCTCCAAATGAGGCTTTGGATCCTCAAAGTAAGTGTTTCGACCCTCAAAATAAGGCTCAGAGCCATCCAAATGACTATTTGGACTCACAAAATGAAAGTTCGGACCTTCAAAATGAGGATTTGGACCCTCAAAATGAGGCTTTGGGCCCTGAAAATGAGTACTGGAGCCTCAAAATGACTATGTAGACTCTCTAAATGAGGTCCTGGACCCTCAAAATGAGGCTTTAAGCCCTAAAATAACTATTTGGACCATCAAATTGACTCTTCGCACCCTCAAAATGAATATTTGGGCCTTTCAAATGTGTTTTTGGACTCTCAAAATGACGCCTTGGAGCCTCAAAACGACTATTTGGAGCCTCAAAATGAGGCTTTGGACCCTCAAAATGACTATTTGGACCCTCCAAATGAGGATTTGGACACCCAAAGTCCGACTTTGGGCCCTCCAAATGTCTCTTTGGACCTTCAAAGTGAGGCTAAGGGCTCTCAAAATTCCTATTTGGACACTCAAAATGAGGCTCTGGGCCCTCAAAATGGGGATTCCGGTCCCCAAACAAAGATTTCGTGCCTCGAAACGAACATTTCAGTCCTCAAAATGAAGATTTTGGCCCTCAAAACAGGGCCTTGGACCTTGACAATAGGTTTTGTGCCCTCAAGGGATCCGTTCCCACTAAAAACTGAGGCGTGGCAGCCTACAAACGGGTCTGAGAAGGCACAAAATGAGGCTTTGGACCCTCAAAATGACTATTTGGACCCTGAAAACGAGGCTTTGGAACCTCAGAATGACCGTTTGGACGCTCAAAAAGACTGTTTGGACCCTTAAAATGACTGTTTGGACCCTCAAAATAAGGATTTGGAACCTCAAAACGAGCCTTCGCAAACTCCAAATGAGGCTTTGGGCTCTAAAATGACGTTTTGGACCCTCAAAATGACATCTGGGCTCCTCAAAACGAGGATTTGGATTGTCACAATGAGGCTTTGGGACTTCAAAATGACAATCTGGACCCTCAACATGAGGTTTTGGACCCTCTAAATGACTATTTGAACCTTAAAAAGAGGCTACGGGCCCTCAAAATGACTATTTGGCCCCTCAATATGAGCATTTCGAACCTCCAAATGAAGCTTTGAACCTTTATTAAGTTTTGGACCCCCAATAGGAGGCTTTGGGCCCTAAAATGACTACTTGGACCCAGAAAATCCAATTTTGGACGGTCAAAATATTGTTCTGGAGTCTCAAAATGAGGCTTTGGACCCTCAAAATGACTATCTGGATCCTCAATATGACAATTTGGACCCTCAAAATGAGCAGTAACTAAAACGTCCCTGTTTAGCAATACTGTTTTTAGTACAAATCCAAAACACAGCCCTATACCAGCTACTATGAAGAAAATTAACTCTATCGCAGCCAAAACGAGCACATTCTCCACCCCTTATTCCATACCATTTATGTCATACTCAGGTAGCACACTATCCAATACATTCTCTGCCTACCATCATCCTTCCCATCCTTTCATATAGTACGCAGATATCATTCCCTTAGTCTATGGATCACTCCTGTGAAATGTCTGTAAAGTGTCCATAAATATCCACAAATGTCCACAAGATGTCCACTGAGTTCATTTAGTCCATGACTTTGGGCTCCATCTGTTACGGTGGTCACTCAGGACAGAAGAGGTGTTGTATTGCATGGAGTTATTGGGCACCACAGCCAGCTCAGGTCAGGTCACTGCTGCACCTGCACTGCTTCTTGTAAGACTTGTCCTTCATTGGTTCAGGTGGTTCCTGCTATAGTAATTCCTGTAACATGTAACTCAAATCATGGATTAGTTTCACCCAGAATTAAGTCACCTTCAGGTACGCACTGGACTTCCCCATTCTTCTGCATTACCCACCAAGTGCAACCAGGTCCTTGAGCAGAAACAACCCCACGAATAGGTTTACCCTTAACTGAGGCTTTGGACCCTCAAAATGACTATTTGGACCCTCAAAATGAGGCTTTGGAACCTCAGAATGACCATTTGGACCCTCAAAATGCCTGTTTGGACCCTCAAAATAAGGATTTGGAACCTCAAAACGAGCCTTCGCAAACTCCAAATGAGGCTTTGGGCTCTAAAATGACGTTTTGGACCCTCAAAATGACATCTGGGCTCCTCAAAACGAGGATTTGGATTGTCACAATGAGGCTTTGGGACTTCAAAATGACAATCTGGACCCTCAACATGAGGTTTTGGACCCTCTAAATGACTATTTGAACCTTAAAAAGAGGCTACGGGCCCTCAAAATGACTATTTGGCCCCTCAATATGAGGATTTCGAACCTCAAAATGAGGTTTTGGGCCCTCCAAATGCCTATTTGGACCCTCAAAATGAGGGTCCAAACCCTTAAAGTGAGGATTCGGATCCTCAAAATGAGGATTTGGACCCTCAAAATAGGACTTTGGGCCTTCAAAATTACTGTTTGGTCCCTCAAAATGAGACTACGGGCTCTCCAAATGACTGTTTTGGCCCTCCAAATGAGGCTTTGGATCCTCAAAGTAAGTGTTTCGACCCTCAAAATAAGGCTCAGAGCCATCCAAATGACTATTTGGACTCACAAAATGAAAGTTCGGACCTTCAAAATGAGGATTTGGACCCTCAAAATGAGGCTTTGGGCCCTGAAAATGAGTACTGGAGCCTCAAAATGACTATGTAGACTCTCTAAATGAGGTCCTGGACCCTCAAAATGAGGCTTTAAGCCCTAAAATAACTATTTGGACCATCAAATTGACTCTTCGCACCCTCAAAATGAATATTTGGGCCTTTCAAATGTGTTTTTGGACTCTCAAAATGACGCCTTGGAGCCTCAAAACGACTATTTGGAGCCTCAAAATGAGGCTTTGGACCCTCAAAATGACTATTTGGACCCTCCAAATGAGGATTTGGACACCCAAAGTCCGACTTTGGGCCCTCCAAATGTCTCTTTGGACCTTCAAAGTGAGGCTAAGGGCTCTCAAAATTCCTATTTGGACACTCAAAATGAGGCTCTGGGCCCTCAAAATGGGGATTCCGGTCCCCAAACAAAGATTTCGTGCCTCGAAACGAACATTTCAGTCCTCAAAATGAAGATTTTGGCCCTCAAAACAGGGCCTTGGACCTTGACAATAGGTTTTGTGCCCTCAAGGGATCCGTTCCCACTAAAAACTGAGGCGTGGCAGCCTACAAACGGGTCTGAGAAGGCACAAAATGAGGCTTTGGACCCTCAAAATGACTATTTGGACCCTGAAAACGAGGCTTTGGAACCTCAGAATGACCGTTTGGACGCTCAAAAAGACTGTTTGGACCCTTAAAATGACTGTTTGGACCCTCAAAATAAGGATTTGGAACCTCAAAATGAGCCTTCGCAAACTCCAAATGAGGCTTTGGGCTCTAAAATGACGTTTTGGACCCTCAAAATGACATCTGGGCTCCTCAAAACGAGGATTTGGATTGTCACAATGAGGCTTTGGGACTTCAAAATGACAATCTGGACCCTCAACATGAGGTTTTGGACCCTCTAAATGACTATTTGAACCTTAAAAAGAGGCTACGGGCCCTCAAAATGACTATTTGGCCCCTCAATATGAGCATTTCGAACCTCCAAATGAAGCTTTGAACCTTTATTAAGTTTTGGACCCCCAATAGGAGGCTTTGGGCCCTAAAATGACTACTTGGACCCAGAAAATCCAATTTTGGACGGTCAAAATATTGTTCTGGAGTCTCAAAATGAGGCTTTGGACCCTCAAAATGACTATCTGGATCCTCAATATGACAATTTGGACCCTCAAAATGAGCAGTAACTAAAACGTCCCTGTTTAGCAATACTGTTTTTAGTACAAATCCAAAACACAGCCCTATACCAGCTACTATGAAGAAAATTAACTCTATCGCAGCCAAAACGAGCACATTCTCCACCCCTTATTCCATACCATTTATGTCATACTCAGGTAGCACACTATCCAATACATTCTCTGCCTACCATCATCCTTCCCATCCTTTCATATAGTACGCAGATATCATTCCCTTAGTCTATGGATCACTCCTGTGAAATGTCTGTAAAGTGTCCATAAATATCCACAAATGTCCACAAGATGTCCACTGAGTTCATTTAGTCCATGACTTTGGGCTCCATCTGTTACGGTGGTCACTCAGGACAGAAGAGGTGTTGTATTGCATGGAGTTATTGGGCACCACAGCCAGCTCAGGTCAGGTCACTGCTGCACCTGCACTGCTTCTTGTAAGACTTGTCCTTCATTGGTTCAGGTGGTTCCTGCTATAGTAATTCCTGTAACATGTAACTCAAATCATGGATTAGTTTCACCCAGAATTAAGTCACCTTCAGGTACGCACTGGACTTCCCCATTCTTCTGCATTACCCACCAAGTGCAACCAGGTCCTTGAGCAGAAACAACCCCACGAATAGGTTTACCCTTAACTGAGGCTTTGGACCCTCAAAATGACTATTTGGACCCTCAAAATGAGGCTTTGGAACCTCAGAATGACCATTTGGACCCTCAAAATGCCTGTTTGGACCCTCAAAATAAGGATTTGGAACCTCAAAACGAGCCTTCGCAAACTCCAAATGAGGCTCTGGGCTCTAAAATGACGTTTTGGACCCTCAAAATGACATCTGGGCTCCTCAAAACGAGGATTTGGATTGTCACAATGAGGCTTTGGGACTTCAAAATGACAATCTGGACCCTCAACATGAGGTTTTGGACCCTCTAAATGACTATTTGAACCTTAAAAAGAGGCTACGGGCCCTCAAAATGACTATTTGGCCCCTCAATATGAGGATTTCGAACCTCAAAATGAGGTTTTGGGCCCTCCAAATGCCTATTTGGACCCTCAAAATGAGGGTCCAAACCCTTAAAGTGAGGATTCGGATCCTCAAAATGAGGATTTGGACCCTCAAAATAGGACTTTGGGCCTTCAAAATTACTGTTTGGTCCCTCAAAATGAGACTACGGGCTCTCCAAATGACTATTTTGGCCCTCCAAATGAGGCTTTGGATCCTCAAAGTAAGTGTTTCGACCCTCAAAATAAGGCTCAGAGCCATCCAAATGACTATTTGGACTCACAAAATGAAATTTTGGACCTTCAAAATGAGGATTTGGACCCTCAAAATGAGGCTTTGGGCCCTGAAAATGAGTACTGGACGCTCAAAATGACTATGTAGACTCTCTAAATGAGGTCCTGGACCCTCAAAATGAGGCTTTAAGCCCTAAAATAACTATTTGGACCATCAAATTGACTCTTCGCACCCTCAAAATGAATATTTGGGCCTTTCAAATGTGTTTTTGGACTCTCAAAATGACGCCTTGGAGCCTCAAAACGACTATTTGGAGCCTCAAAATGAGGCTTTGGACCCTCAAAATGACTATCTGGACCCTCCAAATGAGGATTTGGACACCCAAAGTCCGACTTTGGGCCCTCCAAATGTCTCTTTGGACCTTCAAAGTGAGGCTAAGGGCTCTCAAAATTCCTATTTGGACACTCAAAATGAGGCTCTGGGCCCTCAAAATGGGGATTCCGGTCCCCAAACAAAGATTTCGTGCCTCGAAACGAACATTTCAGTCCTCAAAATGAAGATTTTGGCCCTCAAAACAGGGCCTTGGACCTTGACAATAGGTTTTGTGCCCTCAAGGGATCCGTTCCCACTAAAAACTGAGGCGTGGCAGCCTACAAACGGGTCTGAGAAGGCACAAAATGAGGCTTTGGACCCTCAAAAAGACTATTTGGACCCTGAAAACGAGGCTTTGGAACCTCAGAATGACCGTTTGGACGCTCAAAAAGACTGTTTGGACCCTTAAAATGCCTGTTTGGACCCTCAAAATAAGGATTTGGAACCTCAAAACGAGCCTTCGCAAACTCCAAATGAGGCTTTGGGCTCTAAAATGATGTTTTGGACCCTCAAAACGACATCTGGGCTCCTCAAAACGAGGATTTGAATTGTCACAATGAGGCTTTGTGACTTCAAAATGACAATCTGGACCCTCAACATGAGGTTTTGGACCCTCTAAATGACTATTTGAACCTTAAAAAGAGGCTACGGGCCCTCAAAATGACTATTTGGCCCCTCAATATGAGGATTTCGAACCTCCAAATGAAGCTTTGAACCTTTATTAAGTTTTGGACCCCCAATAGGAGGCTTTGGGCCCTAAAATGACTACTTGGACCCAGAAAATCCAATTTTGGACGGTCAAAATATTGTTCTGGAGTCTCAAAATGAGGCTTTGGACCCTCAAAATGACTATCTGGATCCTCAATATGACAATTTGGACCCTCAAAATGAGCAGTAACTAAAACGTCCCTGTTTAGCAATACTGTTTTTAGTACAAATCCAAAACACAGCCCTATACCAGCTACTATGAAGAAAATTAACTCTATCGCAGCCAAAACGAGCACATTCTCCACCCCTTATTCCATACCATTTATGTCATACTCAGGTAGCACACTATCCAATACATTCTCTGCCTACCATCATCCTTCCCATCCTTTCATATAGTACGCAGATATCATTCCCTTAGTCTATGGATCACTCCTGTGAAATGTCTGTAAAGTGTCCATAAATATCCACAAATGTCCACAAGATGTCCACTGAGTTCATTTAGTCCATGACTTTGGGCTCCATCTGTTACGGTGGTCACTCAGGACAGAAGAGGTGTTGTATTGCATGGAGTTATTGGGCACCACAGCCAGCTCAGGTCAGGTCACTGCTGCACCTGCACTGCTTCTTGTAAGACTTGTCCTTCATTGGTTCAGGTGGTTCCTGCTATAGTAATTCCTGTAACATGTAACTCAAATCATGGATTAGTTTCACCCAGAATTAAGTCACCTTCAGGTACGCACTGGACTTCCCCATTCTTCTGCATTACCCACCAAGTGCAACCAGGTCCTTGAGCAGAAACAACCCCACGAATAGGTTTACCCTTAACTGAGGCTTTGGACCCTCAAAATGACTATTTGGACCCTCAAAATGAGGCTTTGGAACCTCAGAATGACCATTTGGACCCTCAAAATGCCTGTTTGGACCCTCAAAATAAGGATTTGGAACCTCAAAACGAGCCTTCGCAAACTCCAAATGAGGCTTTGGGCTCTAAAATGACGTTTTGGACCCTCAAAATGACATCTGGGCTCCTCAAAACGAGGATTTGGATTGTCACAATGAGGCTTTGGGACTTCAAAATGACAATCTGGACCCTCAACATGAGGTTTTGGACCCTCTAAATGACTATTTGAACCTTAAAAAGAGGCTACGGGCCCTCAAAATGACTATTTGGCCCCTCAATATGAGGATTTCGAACCTCAAAATGAGGTTTTGGGCCCTCCAAATGCCTATTTGGACCCTCAAAATGAGGGTCCAAACCCTTAAAGTGAGGATTCGGATCCTCAAAATGAGGATTTGGACCCTCAAAATTACTGTTTGGTCCCTCAAAATGAGACTACGGGCTCTCCAAATGACTATTTTGGCCCTCCAAATGAGGCTTTGGATCCTCAAAGTAAGTGTTTCGACCCTCAAAATAAGGCTCAGAGCCATCCAAATGACTATTTGGACTCACAAAATGAAATTTTGGACCTTCAAAATGAGGATTTGGACCCTCAAAATGAGGCTTTGGGCCCTGAAAATGAGTACTGGAGCCTCAAAATGACTATGTAGACTCTCTAAATGAGGTCCTGGACCCTCAAAATGAGGCTTTAAGCCCTAAAATAACTATTTGGACCATCAAATTGACTCTTCGCACCCTCAAAATGAATATTTGGGCCTTTCAAATGTGTTTTTGGACTCTCAAAATGACGCCTTGGAGCCTCAAAACGACTATTTGGAGCCTCAAAATGAGGCTTTGGACCCTCAAAATGACTATCTGGACCCTCCAAATGAGGATTTGGACACCCAAAGTCCGACTTTGGGCCCTCCAAATGTCTCTTTGGACCTTCAAAGTGAGGCTAAGGGCTCTCAAAATTACTATTTGGACACTCAAAATGAGGCTCTGGGCCCTCAAAATGGGGATTCCGGTCCCCAAACAAAGGTTTTGGGCCTCGAAACGAACATTTCAGTCCTCAAAATGAAGATTTTGGCCCTCAAAACAGGGCCTTGGACCTTGACAATAGGTTTTGTGCCCTCAAGGGATCCGTTCCCACTAAAAACTGAGGCGTGGCAGCCTACAAACGGGTCTGAGAAGGCACAAAATGAGGCTTTGGACCCTCAAAATGACTATTTGGACCCTGAAAACGAGGCTTTGGAACCTCAGAATGACCGTTTGGACGCTCAAAAAGACTGTTTGGACCCTTAAAATGACTGTTTGGACCCTCAAAATAAGGCTTTGGAACCTCAAAACGAGCCTTCGCAAACTCCAAATGAGGCTTTGGGCTCTAAAATGACGTTTTGGACCCTCAAAATGACATCTGGGCTCCTCAAAACGAGGATTTGGATTGTCACAATGAGGCTTTGGGACTTCAAAATGACAATCTGGACCCTCAACATGAGGTTTTGGACCCTCTAAATGACTATTTGAACCTTAAAAAGAGGCTACGGGCCCTCAAAATGACTATTTGGCCCCTCAATATGAGGATTTCGAACCTCAAAATGAGGTTTTGGGCCCTCCAAATGCCTATTTGGACCCTCAAAATGAGGGTCCAAACCCTTAAAGTGAGGATTCGGATCCTCAAAATGAGGATTTGGACCCTCAAAATAGGACTTTGGGCCTTCAAAATTACTGTTTGGTCCCTCAAAATGAGACTACGGGCTCTCCAAATGACTATTTTGGCCCTCCAAATGAGGCTTTGGATCCTCAAAGTAAGTGTTTCGACCCTCAAAATAAGGCTCAGAGCCATCCAAATGACTATTTGGACTCACAAAATGAAATTTTGGACCTTCAAAATGAGGATTTGGACCCTCAAAATGAGGCTTTGGGCCCTGAAAATGAGTACTGGAGCCTCAAAATGACTATGTAGACTCTCTAAATGAGGTCCTGGACCCTCAAAATGAGGCTTTAAGCCCTAAAATAACTATTTGGACCATCAAATTGACTCTTCGCACCCTCAAAATGAATATTTGGGCCTTTCAAATGTGTTTTTGGACTCTCAAAATGATGCCTTGGAGCCTCAAAACGACTATTTGGAGCCTCAAAATGAGGCTTTGGACCCTCAAAATGACTATTTGGACCCTCCAAATGAGGATTTGGACACCCAAAGTCCGACTTTGGGCCCTCCAAATGTCTCTTTGGACCTTCAAAGTGAGGCTAAGGGCTCTCAAAATTACTATTTGGACACTCAAAATGAGGCTCTGGGCCCTCAAAATGGGGATTCCGGTCCCCAAACAAAGGTTTTGGGCCTCGAAACGAACATTTCAGTCCTCAAAATGAAGATTTTGGCCCTCAAAACAGGGCCTTGGACCTTGACAATAGGTTTTGTGCCCTCAAGGGATCCGTTCCCACTAAAAACTGAGGCGTGGCAGCCTACAAACGGGTCTGAGAAGGCACAAAATGAGGCTTTGGACCCTCAAAATGACTATTTGGACCCTGAAAACGAGGCTTTGGAACCTCAGAATGACCGTTTGGACGCTCAAAAAGACTGTTTGGACCCTTAAAATGCCTGTTTGGACCCTCAAAATAAGGATTTGGAACCTCAAAACGAGCCTTCGCAAACTCCAAATGAGGCTTTGGGCTCTAAAATGACGTTTTGGACCCTCAAAATGACATCTGGGCTCCTCAAAACGAGGATTTGGATTGTCACAATGAGGCTTTGGGTCTTCAAAATGACAATCTGGACCCTCAACATGAGGTTTTGGACCCTCTAAACGACTATTTGAACCTTAAAAAGAGGCTACGGGCCCTCAAAATGACTATTTGGCCCCTCAATATGAGACTTTTGGCCCTCCAAATGAAGCTTTGAACCTTTATTAAGTTTTGGACCCCCAATAGGAGGCTTTGGGCCCTAAAATGACTACTTGGACCCAGAAAATCCAATTTTGGACGGTCAAAATATTGTTCTGGAGTCTCAAAATGAGGCTTTGGACCCTCAAAATGACTATCTGGATCCTCAATATGACAATTTGGACCCTCAAAATGAGCGGTAACTAAAACGTCCCTGTTTAGCAATACTGTTTTTAGTACAAATCCAAAACACAGCCCTATACCAGCTACTATGAAGAAAATTAACTCTATCGCAGCCAAAACGAGCACATTCTCCACCCCTTATTCCATACCATTTATGTCATACTCAGGTAGCACACTATCCAATACATTCTCTGCCTACCATCATCCTTCCCATCCTTTCATATAGTACGCCGATATCATTCCCTTAGTCTATGGATCACTCCTGTGAAATGTCTGTAAAGTGTCCATAAATATCCACAAATGTCCACAAAATGTCCACTGAGTTCATTTAGTCCATGACTTTGGGCTCCATCTGTTACGGTGGTCACTCAGGACAGAAGAGGTGTTGTATTGCATGGAGTTATTGGGCACCACAGCCAGCTCAGGTCAGGTCACTGCTGCACCTGCACTGCTTCTTGTAAGACTTGTCCTTCATTGGTTCAGGTGGTTCCTGCTATAGTAATTCCTGTAACATGTAACTCAAATCATGGATTAGTTTCACCCAGAATTAAGTCACCTTCAGGTACGCACTGGACTTCCCCATTCTTCTGCATTACCCACCAAGTGCAACCAGGTCCTTGAGCAGAAACAACCCCACGAATAGGTTTACCCTTAACTGAGGCTTTGGACCCTCAAAATGACTATTTGGACCCTCAAAATGAGGCTTTGGAACCTCAGAATGACCATTTGGACCCTCAAAATGCCTGTTTGGACCCTCAAAATAAGGATTTGGAACCTCAAAACGAGCCTTCGCAAACTCCAAATGAGGCTTTGGGCTCTAAAATGACGTTTTGGACCCTCAAAATGACATCTGGGCTCCTCAAAACGAGGATTTGGATTGTCACAATGAGGCTTTGGGACTTCAAAATGACAATCTGGACCCTCAACATGAGGTTTTGGACCCTCTAAATGACTATTTGAACCTTAAAAAGAGGCTACGGGCCCTCAAAATGACTATTTGGCCCCTCAATATGAGGATTTCGAACCTCAAAATGAGGGTTTGGGCCCTCCAAATGCCTATTTGGACCCTCAAAATGAGGGTCCAAACCCTTAAAGTGAGGATTCGGATCCTCAAAATGAGGATTTGGACCCTCAAAATAGGGCTTTGGGCCTTCAAAATTACTGTTTGGTCCCTCAAAATGAGACTACGGGCTCTCCAAATGACTATTTTGGCCCTCCACATGAGGCTTTGGATCCTCAAAGTAAGTGTTTCGACCCTCAAAATAAGGCTCAGAGCCATCCAAATGACTATTTGGACTCACAAAATGAAATTTCAGACCCTCAAAGTGAGGATTTGGATCCTCAGAATGAGTCTTTGGAACCTTTAATGAGGATTTGGACACTGAAAATGAGGATTTGGACGCTCAAAATGAGGATTTGGACGCTCAAAATGAGGATTTGGACGCTCAAAATGAGGATTTGGAACCTCAAAATGGTGATTCCGGCCCCAAACGAAGATTTCAGTCCTCAAAATGAAGATTTAGCCGTCAAAATGGGGCTTCAGATGTTGACAATATATTTTTTGCCCTCAAGAGATCTGTCCCCACAAAAAACTGAGGCGTGGCACCCTAATGTGGCTTTGGACCCACAAAATGACTATTTGGGCCCTCAAAATGAGGATTTGGACACCCAAAATACGACTTTGGGTCTTTACAATGAAAGTCTGGGTCCTTAACATTATAGAATCATAGAAATAGAGAAACGTTTAAGCCTCTGAACCTTAAAAAGGGGCTTGGAACTTATAAATGAGAGTTCGTATCCTAAAAAGGAGGGTTTTGGAACCATACAAATGCGTCTTTCAACCGTACAATCAAAGTTTGGACTCAGAAAATGAGGCTTGGGACAAAGTGCCACCCCCCCATGCCTTGGCAATGACAGGGACTCACAGGTGAGGGTGGTGGCCCTCCTGCAGGGCCGAGCACTGGCGGCGGATGGGAAGAGAGGGGTGCAGAGGTGGCACCAGGTGTCCTCGCTGTCGCACACCTCATGGAGGCAGCGGCAGGTCTGGCCCAGTCTCAGCAGGGAGGGGCATCGTCAGGCAGGTGATGATGAGCAGCAGCTGTGGGGAGAGAGCTGGGGAGATCATCAACCCTGGGACCCCCCTGCTTTGAGGGGGGGACCCCAGCCCCGCCATCCCCCCCTACTCAACTCACCACCTCAGGCGGGAGATGCTGGATGGCGGCCAGGCCCTCCCCCTCCTCACCACCCTTCAGGCTGCTGCGGGCTCGCCTGTGCTGCACGGAGGTGATGGGGGGTGAGGTGATAGCAGGTGGCCCCACGGCAAGCATCACCCCCCACCCATCCTCATCCACCCCACCACCATCCCAGCAGCCTTACCGTCACGTCCTCGTCACCATCGGTCGGATGCTGGCGCTGGTGGCAGCAAGAAGCCCAGTGGCCCATGGCCGCCGCCTAGTAGCACAGCCATGGGACACTGACTGTGAGGCGGCAGCTCCATGGAGACAGGGGGTTACAGCACCTGGGGGAGGTGGGGGTGGGGAGGCGGGGGTGGGGATGGGAGGTGGTGGGGAGGGGTGGAAGGGGGGAAGAGGGCCCCCGGGCCTGGGCTGGGGGCTGCTCAGCCTCACAGCAGGCCCCACCCACGCCATGTTGAAGCTCAGCCCGGCTGCCGGTTGAGCCCGCCTTCTTCTCAAACCAGTCTTTGCCGGCACAGGTTGGGAGGGCTGTCAGTCTCCTCCCCTGAGAGGATGCTCTCTCTTATTGGCTGCCTGAGGGCTCCTCCCCACCCCCATCAGTGCCCACCCTTCCTGGAGGTGATGTTGCCTTGGATTGGCTGTCAGGTTACATATCAATCACATCCTTCCCCAAATGCGATTGGCTGTCCTGGGTCCACTGATTCCCCACAGAGTCCTGGGCGGCCGTTGCCAGGCGACCAGCTCTGCCTTCAGGGTTTAGGCCCTCAAGAGGAAACTGGGGGCCCTGAGAAAAGGCTGGGGATCAGAAAAGACAGGTTGGGGCCCTAACAGTGAGGAAACGCAAAAGTAATACTCTTTCTCTTTTCTCCACTGCCTGAACCTCTTTAACCAATGCCCTCCCCCTCACAGCCTCAGAGACAGAGAACTTGAGGAGTCGTTCGGAAAAGTCTTCTCTGAACACACGGATCTCGCTGGGATCCAAACCAAGCCCGACTGATTTGAACAGCTGCTAAGCTGCTCCTTACTGGCGACTTTAGAGATTACTCGAGATTTCTAAAGTGGACAGTGAAGAGGATAGATATTTTTTGATGGTGGCTGCTGTCTCGTAGCTCACAGAAGCTCTCATTCACTTTTGTCTTCATGTACCCTGTCTCGAGGCACAACTAACCCCTTTAGAAAGTGAGAAACTGTTGGAGATAGCAGAGCATGAAAGGAGAAAACTAGCTGGCCTGGGGCGAAACTGGTGAACCCAGTTCCCTTCAGGAAAAACCGACCAGACAAAAGATGGGGAAGGAGAGCATCCGGATATAAGGGGAACGGAAGGACTAGAAGGTGGAGCTGAAAATGAGCCGGGGGTGCCGGGAGGTCCCAGTCCAGCAGCCCTGTACCTGCTCCATGCAGCCTGCAGCAGGACAAGAAACCTGTTGCCCTGTCTGTACCGCCTGTGTTTGAGTGGCTGCTGTCATCAGGCGGAGCTGGGGTGCTCCCCAGCGTCGGTGAAGGGGCACCCTGGTGTGCTGGTTTGGGCTGGGATAGACTTGATTTTCTTCACCGTAGCTGGTATGCGGCTGTGTTGTGGATTTGTGCTGCAGCAGTGTTGATAGTAGAGGGATGTTTTCATTCCTGCTGAGCAGTGCTTACACAGAGCCGAGGCCTTTTCTGCTTCTCACACCACCCCATCAACGAGTAGGCACAGAAGTTGGGAGGGGACACAGCTGAGACAGCTGACCCCAACTGACCAAAGGGATATTCCATACCATATGATGTCATGCTCAGCATATACAGCTGGGGGAAGAAGAAAGAATGAGGGGACGTTTGGACTGATGGCGTTTGTCTTACCTAGTAATCGCTACGTGTGATGGAGCCCTGCTTCACTGTAGATGGCTGCACACCTGCCTGCTGATGGGAAGTAGTGAGTGAATTCCTTGTTTTGCTTTGCTTGCGTGCGTGGCTTTTGCTTTACCTATTAAACTGTCTTTATCTCAACCCACGAGTTTTCTCACTTTTACCCTGCCAATTCTCTCACCCATCCCGCCATAGGGGGAGTGAGCGAGCAGCTGTGTGGTGCTTACTTGCTGGCTGGGGTTAAGCCATGACAACCGCAGACCTCCACGGGCTGCAGGGTGAGAGCCTGCGTCACCATGGTCCTCCCCAGGAGCTGCAGGGGAATCTCTGCTCCCGCACCTGGAGCACCTCTTCCCCTCCTTCTCCCCTGCCCTGGGGGTCTGCAGGGCTGCTTCTCCTACATCTTCTCAAACACCTTATCCCCAGGCACTGCCACTGTCTTTGATGGTCTCAGCTTGGCAGCGGCACCAGCAGGTGTATGATGCCGAGGAAGAGGAGGACGGGTGGGAAGAGAACGGTGAGGAAGTCAGCCAGGGCTGGCAGCAGGCGGGTGAGGAAGATCTTGGCAACAGGGGGCGCGGCTCTCCCCAGGACGAGCAGGGCCGGCAGCACCTGGTCCTGCAGCACAAAGAGGGGCCAGAGCAGGACGAAGAGGAAGAGGAAGGTGGAGCAGAGCAGGACGATGCCGAATGCCTCTGTGAAGCCAAAGGAGAGGATACTGCGCAGCAGCCAGAGGAAGCTTCCACCAGAAGGCTGGTGCCTGCTGTCGTCACCAGCTCCCCTCGCTCCCAACTCGCTCCAGCAAACGTGCTGTGCCTGGGAGAAGCAGAGACAGGGCTGTGTCCTCAGCCTGCCTGGGGCTGCCCAAGGCAGCAGTGGGGCCAGCGCTGCGGGGTCACAGCCCCTTTGGGACGGTCCCCAGGGAGGACCAGGTCTGACCCACCCACCTTTTACAAAGACCAGCCATCACGGAGGAATCCCCCCACAGTCACCGCATTCGGCCCTTCCCAGGGCTCTACCAGCAACTGCTGCTGCCGGCTCTTGTGAGGTCACAGTGGCAACAGGGCAGCCAGGGACTGGGGGGACAGCGTCGGTGTCCTGGGACATGGGGACCATGCCAGTGTCCTGGAATATGGAGACAGTGCTGATGCCCTGCCGGGGACACCTGCCGGTGCTCCCTGTGTCCCGCTGGAAGTTTTGCCAGGGGCTGGAGCTCTACAGCAGAAGGAAAGGGGCCACGGGCAATGGCTCCTGCTGGTGCATCGAGGGCAGCCGTTTACACAGGATGACCTGCCTCCTGCCTCCAAATCGGGCAAAAGCCAGGTCTGAGGCAGACCTCAGACCTTCCTTTTTACAAGGAAGACACACAAGCCAAACTGCCACACATCTTGTTTTATTAGTCTTCTCAAAGGAGCTCTTGAGCCTGCGGGTGGTCATGGTGGCTCGCCGTCTTCCCATGAACCTGTACTCGGTACACACACGTGTACTCTGGGTTTCCCCAGTTGCTTTGCACCTCGAATTTGATGTAGCGAAAGGTCCTGGGAAGCTCCTTCTGTAAAGAAATGGGGGGAGCCATCATTAGGCAGGTGGCAAGAGCCACAGCACATCGCCGGAGCCCCCTCTGCCCACGCTGCCCCTGCCAAGGACCAAACGGCAGCCCTGACGAAGGAGGAAGCAAGGGCAACCAGAGCTCTTTCCTCCACGGACTTGCAGGGAACCGGGCCTTCTTCCCACGCATGCTGCCCACAGCTCTTTCGGTACCTGCACGTGGAATGTCTGAGCCACCTCCTTGTGCACCTCGTAGGTGAATGTCCCCAGAAGAGTTTCTGCCCTTGCCTCATCCACGCCCTCACAGACAAGAGACAAAGGGAGCAGGTCAGGCTCGAGCAGGGCACCAGAAAAAGGGCCCGCCGAGGCCGAACCGGGAAGCCTTGCCCACCTCCCTCGGCTCTAGGGGTAGCCTAGCACAGCTTAGGCTGACTCTGGGTGAGGGTGCTTTGAGCACGTGCTCCAGGATCCTTGGCCATGAAGCAGAGAGAAGCCCCCAGAGGCACAGACCCGCCACGTGCCCCCAGTGGTCCCCCAGGGGAGGTGGTGCCCTGCAGCAGCCAGCCCCAGACAGAGCTCTGAGAGAAGCCGCTGCGAGAAGCATGTCTCTGGTAGAGCTTTTCCCTGGGGCCAGGCCCCGCCCCGAGAAGCACAAGGCAAAGACTTAAGGAGACGGCAAACTCTTTGGGGGTGCTGCTGACTTCTCCGGAAGGAGAGACTGCCCCGGAGATATGCCAGATGGTGAAAGCCCTTGGCCAGATCTGCTCAGGCAGCCGGATGACCATGCGGCCCCGAGATCCTTGGAAAGCCCAGCAGTTGCCAGGGGCAATATGGGGCTGAAACCAGAAAGCCGTGACCATCAGCAGCAAGGCAGTCAAAGAGCCTCGCAGGGGTCAGGACTGCGATGCAGACTGCAGGGCTGAGCAATACGGCTGGCTGGAAGGGAAGCGCTGTGCACTTGGTCTGCCAGCCCAAAAACAGGGAGGTGAGCCATGAGTCAGGACTGCCCTCGTGATACCTGCAAGATCGTCTCTGGAGGGTTTGCAGAAGAGAAGCCGAATGGAGAAAGCCACCAGCTCTTCTTGCCTTGCCCACCGTAACTCTTGGATGTCCTCTCCTCCTCAATGGTGGCACCTGACATGAAGGTGGCCAGAGATTAGGAGTTGAAGTGCCGCATTAGGATGTATTTCTCAGGCTTGACAGCAGAGCTTGGCAGATTTGGGGAGTGCCATACACAAACCGAGGGCAGTGAGGCTTCCCGTCTGCGTACCTATGGCTTCCAGAGCCCAGTCAGGCATCGGGAGGTAGTTTTCAAGCACGTTCTTAATTGCCACCTGAGTCAACTGCAGAATTTCCTGGGGAAAGATTAGGAACAGAGAGATGGCAGTGAACACAAACACATGCACGGGCTGTTCTGCACGAACGCTGAGTCCTAGCACAGAGCCAAGGAGCGCCTCTGTGTCTGAAAAGCCAAGGCAAGACCTGTCAGAAAAGGTGCTGACTTTGAGAGGGCCACGAGGAAGCAGCAGGAGGGAGCCCACAGAGGCAGCGAGGTCTCTGATCTACCCCCAGCACCCTTACCTCTTTCTTCTCCTCTTGGACACCATGGTCTCCAAGGACCTCTCGCACTGCCTGCAGTATGTTCGCCCTGGCAGCAGACACGTGAGCCGCTGTCTCCTTGATCTCCCACATCTTCTGCTCCAGCCAAGCCTGTGAGTTCCTGGAGGCAAAGAGAAAGCAGCTCTTGTCCAGCAGCTGCCCAGCCTCTGCAGGCAGGCTCCAAACACCGTGCAGAGAAGGGTGCTCTGGGCTTGGGTCACTCTCCACCTGCAAGCCCCTTTCCTTCCTCCTGTTTACAAACGGCTCCCTTCCACCACCACGGGTAGCAGATGGGGAAGGTCAGGAGCCCTGGATGCGAGGCGAGTGAGTGCAGGCAGCACGAAGCCAGCTGAGATGGCTCCACAGAGTGCGTTCCTTGGCAAGAAAGCGCTCTTACCCCAGAGACTCCAGCTCCACTTCAGGAAGCCCTGGCGCCTCCTGCAAGATGAAGAGGGGGTGGGATGGATGCAGGCAGCAAAGGCACCTTCTGCCAAAGTGCTCCCCACTTCAGCCTGCGACCCTGCAGAGGTCACTCGGGAAGATCCGTCTCCGCCTTTGCAGGCGTTGGCTTTCCCGCAGCAAGAGGCACTTACGCACAAGGCTCCCTTTCCCCACACCGTTGAGCCCTGGCAGTAGACAACAGCTGTGGGTCACATTGTCAAGAGATGGTTATTTTCCTCAGGAGCTGATCCCTCTCCCCAGGACTGAGGACACCATTTGTGGTCAGGGATACTCACCAGACAGGACGGGAAGCAGCAGGAAAAGGAGCCTCAGGACCCTCCTGCCCTTCTGGTGGGTGTTGCATTGTCTAAAAAGAGAAGGAAGACTCTTGTTAGCAAAGCCCAAGGCTGGGACGCAGGTTTGCCAGGGATCCGTTCAGGAGCTCACTTGCTATGAGGTTCCTGTGCTCAGCACAGCTGCAAGCCCGAGGGCCCCTGGGCCTTTGGGAAGGTCTGGCCCCTTGCACAGCACCCCTGGGACACACAGGCCTCTGGCCTGACACAGGGGCGGCAGTCTGTCCCCGTTCGTCTCTCCCTGGAGAAGGGGCAGGGCCGTGCCCCCGGAATGGAGTTGCTGGGCTGTGCAGCTGCAGGGCAGTAGTGCAGACAGCCCCCATGCTCTGGGGCTGCCTGCTCCTGCCGGGCAGCCAGGCAGCACACAGGGCTTCTGACCTGATCCCTCCCTGCTTTCTGGGCCCTCTTGCACCCACCTGCCTGACCTGGCTGGCATCTCCACAACCCTAGCACCCTGGTGCTGCCCATGATGTCCTCAGGGGGCTACCCAGGAGGCAGTTGCTGTGCCACCTGGGAGGGAGGACCCCTGTGGGTTGGTCCTACTGCAGATCCCTGCAGGAGTGGCCTGGGCACGGGGAGCCCACTGCTGCCCAGGCTCCCCGGGCTGGCATCAAGCAGCCTGCTGTGCAGGTGCCGTCAGGCTGGAGGAGCACCCGGTGCTGACTCCCACCTCTACATACACCCAGGGCTGCTCAGACGCACGCGTGTTCACACGGTGCTAATGGAGATGACTCTGTGCATCGTGGAAATGATCAGCAGCCAGGGGAGGCTGGCTCTCTCTCTCTCGAGTCGTGCTGCTGTCCTGGCCTCATTCCCTGTCTGCCTGCCTCCCTCCTCCCAAGGCTGGGGCCAGCTGCTGTCCCCAGGCCAGGAAGAGCTGCTGCAGGCACCCAGAGCGCTCCCTGGTGAGCCCTGTACGGCCTCCACTGCCTTCCTGGCTGCCCAGGGATGTTCCTTAGCCCACAGCTAAGCTAAGCTGTCACAGTTACTGCAGCAGGATGGAGCTGGGCAACCACTTGGGACTCCCTCCATGTGATCTAAAAGGGACTCGTCCCTCATTTGGCAGAGACAAAAGGCTTTCGAGGCCTAGTGCTGGCATTTGTGAAGAGACTGAGGAGACTACTGCTGCCTTACACCACCTCCAGGCCGAGCTCTCAGGCTGCCCTCGTGTGCGTCCCCTGTCTGTCCCCCACCCACCCCAGCTGATGAGGTGGAAAATACCCTTGGGGAAAGGAGAGGAGGATTTTTCAAACATACCCATTCAGATCACAGAGTCACAGAATCACAGAATCACAGAATCACTACGGTTGGAAAAGACCTGTAAGATCATCAAGTCCAACCTGGGGGGGGGGGAAAAAAAAAAAAAAAAAAAACCACCACAAAAAACAACAAAAAACCAAAAAAAAACTCCACAAACCACCCACGCAAGCCAACCACCACACAACAACAACAAGGCAGAACACACCAAAAACCAACCCACCCAACACCACACAGCACCATGTCCATCAAGCTACATCCCACAATGCCACATCCATATGCTCCTTGAATACCTCCAGGGAGGGTGACTCTACCACCTCCCTGGGCAGCCTATTCCAATGTTTCACTAAGATCGTGGGCCCTCCATGGCTGTCTCTCCGCATCTGCTGAGGTGCAGGCACCAAACATCCTGCTTGCTTGGGAGCAAGCCAGCCACTCTGCGATCTTTGTTCTCTCAAGACCAAGAGTGACAATGGTGCAGGGACAACCCCGATCTTATGCCCTGCTGGGTCTACCTCAGCGCTGACAATGCTTTGTGACATCAACGGCAGTCAGTGATGTCACAACAGAAAGGGCAGCACCACGTTTTGAGGCAAAGTCCAACCTGATGGGGAGCAGGTTTTGCACTCCTCTCCGCAAGGGAAGAAACCCTGCAAAACCAGAACGTCTCCTACCAAGGGGTCAGCTCTTTCAATTCCCACTTGTCCTGGTTTCAGCTGGGACGGAGCTAATTTTCTTCCTAGTAGCTGGTATGGTCCTGTGTTTTGGATTTAGGAGGATAATAATGTTGGTAACACACTGATGGTTTAGTTGTTGCTGAGCAGCGCTTACACTAAGTCAAGGACTTCTCAGCTCCTCACACTGCCCTGCCAGCTGCACAAGAAGCTGGGAGGGGACACAGCCAGGACAGCTGACCCAGCCTGGCCAGAGGGATATTCCATACCATATGACGTCATGCTGAACAAGAAAACAGGGTCGGGGCTGCTGCTCGGGAGCTGGCTGGGCATTGGTCAGCAGGTGGTGAGCAATTGCATTGTGCACCACTTGCTCTGTATATTCTTTTATCATTATTATTTTCTTCCTTTTCTGTCCTATTAGATTGTTTTTATCTCAGCCCATGAGTTTTCCCTTTCTCCAGTCCTCTCCCCCATCCCACTGTGGGGAGTGAATGAGCGGCTGTGCGGTGCTTAATTGCTGGCTGGGGTTAAACCAAGACAGTCCTTTTTGGTGCCCAATGTGGGGCTCAAAGATAGACACAAATCACTGCACCGTGCTGGGGCCTGGCCCATGCTTACCAAGCCCCGTTCAACACTGTTCGGTACCCTCAAGGGGAAGAGAAGGTCTCTAGATCTGACAACAGAATGACAAGCACTGCAGCTACTCAAAACCTGGCAACAGGCACTGTGGCTACTTCAACCTCCCGACAAACACTGTGGCTACTCAAACCCCGGTGAGAGGCACTGTGGCTACTCCAACCACAGCAACAGGCAGTGCAGCTGAAGCAGAGAACCAACCCATGCCGGTATCGGTAACCCCTATACACGAGAAGAAATATTGGAAATATTGGATGCGAAAGCTTGTTTAGTAAGGGGAAAAACTCCTACTAAGAAGGGGAGGGAGGAAGAAGTGGACTAGACAGGCTCCTCCAAAGCAGGGCCATCACAAGAAGAGGTGAAGACTTCTGTCAGGTGTGAAAGAAAGGTGTCCCTTCAAGGAAGATGTCAGGTGTCACCCAGGCAAGTGGACCACCATGGAGAGAGGTATCCAGTACCTGAGGGAGTAAGCCATGCTGGAGGTGATTTATGATGAATTGGACAACAAGCACTTATCCAAAGATCCAGATGAAGTCAGGTGCACACAACCCATGGGGCAGAAGTTTGTATGGAGCGCACCATCATCATATGCCAGCTCATTGGCAGTAATGACCTGGAAAGACAGAGAGAGACAGACGGTGGATGAATTGGCTGGCCAACCCTGGCAATATGAAGAAAGTCTCTCTTCCTCCCCATGGGCCTGCATCTCGCCTGTGCAGAAAATGTCCCAGGAGGACCAGCAATTCAAAGAGGATATGCCCTACGCCCCACCTGTATGGACCAGTATCTCAGCTATTAGGAGTAAATGTTCCTCTGCTCACAAGAGAGGATAGAGTGGGTACACACCTCAGGGCCACCCTGTGGTTTTACCTGCGTGACCAGGGGGAGGAAGGGGACAACCGGCTTTGTTGGCCTGTGTGGATTCGATGGCCTGGCACATCAGACCCACAGCAGTATAAGACTTTAGTGGACACTGGTGCCTGGTGTACCCTCATGCCATCAAGCTATAAAGGGGCAGAAGCCATCTGTATTTCTGGAGTGACAGGGGGATCCCACCAGCTAATGGTATTGGAGGCCGGAGTGAGCCTAACTGGGAATGACTGGCAAGAGCACGCCGTTGTGACTGGACCAGAGGCTCCATGTATCCTTGACAGAGACTGCCTCAGGAGAGGGTATTTCAAGGACCCAAAAGGGTACCGCTGGGCTTTGGTATGGCGGCCTTGGAGACGGAGGATATTAAACAACTGTCTACCTTGCCTGGTCTCTTGGACGACCCTTCTGTTGTGGGGTCGCTGAGGGTTGAAGAACAACGGGTGCCGATCGCTACCACAATGGTGCACCGGTGGCAATATCGCACCGACTGAGACTCCCTGATTCCCATCCATAAGCTGATTCATTGTCTGGACAACCAAGCAGTGATCAGCAAGACTTGCTCATCCTTCAACAGTCCCATGTGGCCAGTGCGAAAGCCTAATGGAGAGGGGAGGCTAACAGCAGACTATTGCGGTCTGGATTAAGTCATGCTGCCGCTGGGGGCTGCCATGCCGGACGTGCTTGAACTTCAGTACTATCTGCAGTCAAAGGCAGCCAAGTGGTATGCCAAAATTGACATCACTAATGCATTTTTCTCAACCCCTTTGGCAGCAGAGTGCAGGCCACAGTTTACTTTCATTTGGTGGGGTGTCCAGTACGCCGTGAACCAACTGCCCCAGGGGTGGAAACACAGCCCTACCATTTGCCATGGGCTGATCCAGACTGCACTGCAACAGGGTGAGGCTCTGGAACACCTGCAATAAATTGATGACATCCAGATGCTCCTTGAACGCTGACAGGCTTGGTGCCTGAGGGAATGAAAAACGGACTCCATAGTCGATGGTAAAAGGAGACGTTTATTGTTTTGCAACATTTCCTTTTATACCTTCTCAACTGATCATACGTGATGCACGCGCGATGCACGCGCCTCTTCTGCTTCTTTAATTGGCTTACGGCTGTTATCACGCAATATTTCATTGGCTGTGGCTACACAAGCTATTTACTCCTTGGATTGTTCTCTACCCTGTTAAGTTCCCTTTTTACCTCCTGGCTTTCTTCCAATGACCTTAGTTTATAGACGTGCTTATCAGCTCAAGGTCACTGGCGTACTGATCTCCTACAGGTGCCGTGACCACTTCCCTGGGGAGCCTGTTCCAGTGACCGTCCACACTCTCAGTGAAGAACCTTTTCCTCATGTCCAGTCTGAACTTCCCCTGAGGCAGCTTCATTCCATTTCCAGGTGTCCTATTGCTGGTGAGCAGAGAGAGGAGATCAGCACCTCCCCCTCCGCTGCCCCCCTTGAGGAAGTTGTAGGCTGCAACGAGCTCACCCCTCAGCCATCTCTTCTCCAAGCTGAACAAAGCAAGTGACCTCAGCCGCTCCTCGGAAGTCTTGCCCGTGAGACCCTTCACCATCTTGGTCGCCCTCCTCTGGACACACTCTCATAGTTTGGTGTCCTTCTTCTATTGAGGCGCCCAAAACTACAAGCAGTCCTCGAGATGGGGGCTGCACCAGCGCAGCGCAGAGTGGGACAATCACCTCCCTCGACCGGCTCGCTGTGCTGTGCTTGATGCACCCCAGCACATGGTCACCTCTCTGGGCTGCCAGAGTGAGAAAGGATAGCACTGAGCTGAGGGAAACACTCTTGCCCAAACACTTACTAGGAGTTTATGCCAAAACCCAGCTAGATGATGCTGAGGAGACCCACCTTGAACCCCCAAGCAGTGCCCGGAAGGAGGAAGAAAGAGGGTATTATGATGAACATTTCTATCAGTTCCCAGGGATTCCCAGGGCCATCAAGAGCTACCTCTCTGGGGCACCGCATGGTTCAGCTACCGATGGTGTGCAGGGTCATCAATAACAAAAACAACACAGCCCATCAGCCTGGGAGTAAGAGCAGTGTGGAGGGAGATCAAAGGGAAGAAGGTTGAGAGTACGTCAAGTCTGCAGAGAGCATAATTCGTACTTGTCTGGCTTAAAGCCGGCACCTCCAGGGAGACCACTGCCAAGGGCTCTGCAGAAGGACACTGTCCATTCCACTCCCCACCCACCACCAAGCTCTCTTGTGTTCACAGTAAACATTTTAAAGTCATTTTTAAGTTTGTGTCTAATCCAAAACACCTGGGTAAGTCTGGCTGCTCTCAGGAAACACCCCAGACTTCACTCTAGGTTGTCAGCACATCAACATTCAGGGATGGAGCACCAGCCACGTCCATTGCCTTTGGGGATTCACAAAATCCAAGCCTGCTGCGTAAACTGTTACTCACAGGATTTGTTCCGCATTGTGACCATTGCTCGTCTCGAGAACAGTGCGGAAAGCTCTGGATGACAAAGGATGTCAGGACGTGCTCCAGAACGAGAAGACCAGTGCCAGAAGACCTCAGTCACCTAATTGCAAAGAAACAACTCTGTCTCAATGAAATGGATACCCAAAAGGAAACCGCCAGAACAGCATCCATCATCCAAACTGTTTCAGTGGTAGCTCTGGAGGCAGACAAACTTACTGTCACTGTCACAGGGCCCCAGTTCACAGCAGTTACAAAGGCCCTTTTGAAAGGCTCAAATGTGTGTCACCTTCTCTGAAGAGGACCTGCTGCTGACCTGTTGCCAGCAGAGCCCTCTGGCTCTCCAGCCCACAATTTCCCACCTTGGAGGCAGGAGTGACCGGATTTCAGTTGCCACTTTAACACACCTCTCTTTGACGAGCTCCTTTTCAGTCCGCTTCTTATCACATCAGTCAGGGTGGGCTCCTTGCCATTCTAGACTGAGCCCAACTTCTCAGTAGGAGGATGACACTGCTGTCCCATTGCTTCCCTATTCTAGAGTATGGAAAAGACATGATACTTAGCAAATAGTAACTCTACCCATAGCGTACAGCGCTGAAGGTATAGACCAGCCCATACTTATATCCTGTATATACATACTCCATTATCTGTCCAGAAAGACAAATCCTAAATGTATTTAATATGCATAGTAACAACAATATTAAAATGTAATATTAATATTAATAGCCAGGTCACCAGGAAATCTCCAGCTGAGACAACCTTTTTCTCTCCAGTGACTGCAAAGGGACGTCTAGACGACTCGATTACATGTAGACATCTGCATTGAGGTGCCTGGTGGTGGGTAAGGACAATCTTGTCCCTTTCTTCACCTAAAATGGAGTGACAACTCATGGAACCTGGCGCGAATGTGAAGGGAGTGTGTCTGGCTGATCGAGGGTCTCCTTCCAGAAGTACTGGCAACACCAATATGTCATCCATGCAGAAACAGAGCCTTTCACTGACGATGGTCGCCCTTCTTCTCTGTACCAGTGCAGGGAGCTCAACACCTCTGAGTGTGACTGGCTGTGTGAAAGGGTGAGCAGTGGGAAGGACAGTCCTGGGCAGGGAGTGTTTTAGGGCACTGGACTCCATATGAGATGTAAACATGATGTTTTTAATATTATAGGCCTGATTATGACAGAACAGTTCAGAAAATGTCAAAAAAACCCAATGACGCTATTGCATTAAAGGACAAGGCAATTTGGCAGAAAATGAACCCCCTTGCGTTCCAACTTGTCCTCAGATATCAGAGGGGCTGGGGGCGGCTAGGGTTAGATTCTGAGTGATGCCCAATTCTCTGTGTTACAAGTCTGGTCGCGTTCAACGTATTGAACTCTCACGATTACGGATGCACTCATAACACTGCACACTTTCAGTCTAGTCGTGTTCCATGAACTAGCACGGCCACAATTAAGGGATTTGGTGGTGTTCAATGAGAACTCTCATGGCTAGATTAACTAATAGTGCAGTTTATTGAAGCAACAGATACACAAGTTCTTTTGGATTGCTGGTGATAAAATTACTGCTTGCAAAGCATGTGCAAATACCAAGAATATGAGTAATATAGCCTGGCTACAAACGTGTTAAGTTATAAAGCGACTCTATAGAGATTTCTAAGTTTCCCAGGGAAGCACTTGGTATAACCAAGTGTTCGAATCTTACCCAAAGGCGTTCCTGTGGGGGGGAAGAGAGGCTCAGCCCGTCGACTGATCCCAGGTGTCAAAGGTGGTCTGCGATGGTATCTTCCCTGGCATCCTTCCTCTCTTAAGCCATTTTTATGTTATTTGTCCTTACAGGTGGAGCTTGAGTGACTGTAGTCATACATACCTCTATTGTAATTGGTGTAAAAGTTTCTCATTTACTTTTAAAGGTATAGACTAAGAAAAATTCAGAGCGCAAGCTCAGTGAGGGGTGGTCGCACCTTGGAGGTGGGTAGCTTTGGGATGGAGGTGTGTTTTCTTGTATTATAATGAGATTATAATGAGCAAAGTTCACCCAAAGGATAGTATTTTGTCGAAAAATGACAGACTGTTGGCTCAGGGTGGTAAATATGCAGCTCAGGGTAGTAAATATGCAGCTTGTCAGTTCCATAGTACCTTCCAGTTCCCATCTTATCACAGAGCCTGGCCGCAGTGTCTCCACTCCGCTCCACCCTCCGTGTAGTTTCTCTTAGAGTCAGCGCACCAAACTCCCCTGGTGTTGCCAACATCTAAGGTTGCCTAGGGAACTTCTGTGGGATGGATTCCTTGCATATTCGCCACACTCCACCCTGAAGATTTCTTCAATGCTGTACCTTTAATATAAATTTAATTCCTAAATTACCTCCAGCAAATATTCCACAGAAGCAACGAAGAAATGAAGGAAACAATGGAAAAGGGAAGGAAATGTTCAACTTCACTTCTCAACTTCTAAAACTCTTGGTGGTTTTGGTTTTTGGTTTGCTTTTCTATACTGGTCTTTGGAAGGAATATGTGTGATGTTTTGGTTTTAAAAGCAAAGGCACCTCAAGCACCATGGTGCAGGGTGCAGGTACAGGGACACAGATCCCTGGTAGTAGTGTAGGTGCCCTGGGACCCTCTGCCCAGGC
The DNA here is from genome assembly GCF_030936135.1 of Gavia stellata. NCBI lineage: Eukaryota > Metazoa > Chordata > Aves > Gaviiformes > Gaviidae > Gavia > Gavia stellata. The sequence continues at coordinate 59,555 of NW_026777260.1, read as the reverse complement.
TCCACCTGCGTCTCCCAGGACACTTATCATCAGACAGCAGAGCTCTGCCTGAAAATCTGAGGCATTTTTACACAGTTATTAATTTGTATCATTTCTTTTGCTTGCTTGCAGTTAGGAAAATCCCTTCTGTGCCTCTTTACAGCCAGTTGTCTAAGCAAAGCAGGTGGGAGCTGCTACAAAGGAGCTGTAACTTCCAGCTGCAGACCTCACTGGAGGAGTCTGATGTAAGGAAAAGGGATGGAATTCCCAGGTGGCCAATGAGAGAAATGACTGTTTCTCCTGCCTGTCCAGATCTCCTGGAGGAGACACCGTGGATCAATATCTATCGGAGAATGCTGCTATCACCTCTTCTTTAAACTCAAAAGTCACAAAATATAGCTTTGAAAATAAAAAAAAATCCATTTTTAAAAGGTGCTCTTTGAAATCTTCCTCCTGAACTACGCTATGAAACCTCTCCAATGATCTGTAAAAGGCTTGAAGGCTTTAAGAGAATTGTGAAGGGGATATGCATCTTCAGGGCTTTGTGCATTGTAACGAGCCCCAGGGTGCATTTGGGGCTGAGTCCTTGAACCTCAGGTACTGAGAGGAGATTGCACAACCCTTTCATAGGTCAAAGTCAGAAGCAAAACTCTGAAGTATCAGACATATCTTGAAGCATTAATGAACACGGAAATTAGGATTTGTGCCCTCAAATGATGCTTCGATACCAAAAAAAAAGTCTTTGCACCCTAGAAATGGGTCTTGGGAGGCTCAAAATAGGCGTTGGGCTCTCCAAATTGTGGACCGAATCATGAAAATGAGGCTTTGGTCCCTGAAAAGGAGGCTTTGGAAGCTACAGATGAGCCTTTGGACCCTATACATAAGGCTTTGGCCTCTAAAACTGAGGCTTTGGAACTTCACAATCAGACTTTGGGCTTTAAAAATGAAACTCCGGGCCCTTAAAATCACAGAATAGTAGAAATATAGAATTGTGTAAGTCGGTAATCATTGAGACTTTGAAACTTAAAAGGGGGTTTGGAATATATAAATAAGGGTTTGTACCCTAAAAATGAGGGTTTGGGACCATACAAATGAGGCTTTCAACCGTACAATCAAAGTTTTGGAAAATGAGCCTGGGGGACAAAGTGCCATGCCCGATCCCTTGACAATGACAGGGACTCACATATGAGGATGGCGACACTCCTGAAGGGCCGGGCGCTGGCAGCGGCTGGGGGGAGAGGGGTTTTGATCACCTAGTAAAAGTGCCAACATACAGTTGCTCTCCTGCTCAATATGCCCAGAGCTCAAAAGAGAAACGGCAAATGTCCAGGAATTGAACCTACGCTAAAGGTGCCAGCACTGAAAGGTGTTGCTGGCCCTCACCTCCCACTACTAACCTCTCAAATGAACCACAAACACTTGGGCTCTGAGCTTTTTAGACTATTATATTTGCCAACATATACCCGCTCTCCTGATCAACCTGCCAAGAGCTCAACACAGAAAGTGCAAATGTCCAGCGATTGCTCCTACTCGAAAAGTGCCAGCACTGAAAGCTGTTGCTGGCCCCCACCTCCCCCTGCTAACCTCTCAAAGGAACCACAAACACTGGGGTTCTGAACTTTTTTGGACTATGAAAAGTGCCAACAGGCACTCGCTCTCCTGCTCAACCTGCCCAGAGCTCACCACCGAAACTGCAAACGTCCAGCGATTGCTCGTACTAGAAACTTGCCAGCACTGAAAGCTGTTGCTGGCCCTCACCTCCCCCTGCTAACCTCTCAAATGAACCACAAACGCTTGGGTTCAGAACTTCTTTGGACTATTAAAAGTGCCAGCATACACTCGCTCTCCTGCTCAACCTGCCCAGAGCTCAACACCGAAACTGCAAACGTCCAGCGATTGCTCCTTCCCTAAAGGTGCCAGCACTGAAAGCTGTTGCTGGCCCTCACCTCCCGCTGCTAACCTCTCAAATGAACTGCAAACACTTTTGCTCTGAACTTGTTTAGAGTGTGAAATGTGCCAACATATACTCACTGTCCTGCTCAACCTGCCCAGAGCTCAACACTGAAACTGCAAACGTCCAGCGATTTCTCCTACCCTAAAGGTGCCAGCACTGAAAGCTGTTCCTGGCCCTCACCTCCCCCTGCTAACCTCTCAAATGACCACAAACTCTGGGGCTCTGACCTTATTTGAACTATTAAAACTGCCAACATACACTCGCTCTCCTGCTCAACCAGCCCAGACCTCAACACCGAAACTGTAAACGTCCGGCGAGTGGTCCTACTAGGAACTTGCAGGCACTGAAAGCTGTTGCTGGCCTTCATCTCCCCCTGCTAACCTCTGAAATGAACCACAAACACTTGGTCTCTGAACTTGTTTGGACTATTAAAAGTGCCAACATACACTCCGTCTCCTGCTCAACCAGCCCAGAGCTCCACACCGAAACTGCAAACCTCCGGCGAGTGGTCCTACTAGAAACTTGCCAGCACTGAACGCTGTTGCTGGCCCTCATCTCCCACTGCTAACCTTGCAAATCAACCTCAAACTCTTGGGCTCTGACGTTGTTTGGATTATGAAAAGTGCCAGCATACACTCGCTCTCCTGCTCAGCCTGCCCAGAGCTCAACACCGAAACTGCAAACGTACAGCAATTTCTCCTACTCTAAAGGTGCCAGCACTGAAAGCTGTTGCCGGCCCTCACCTCCCACTGCTAACCTCTCAAACGAAAAACAAACTCTTGGACTCTGACCTTGTTTGGACTATTAAAAGTGCCAAAATGCAATCGCTCTCCTGCTCAAACTGCCTAGAGCTCAACACTGATACAGCAAACTAGAAACTTGCCAGCACTGAAAGCTATTGCTGGCCCTCATTTCCCACTGCTAACCTCTGAAATGAACAACAAACTCGTGGGCTCTGAATTAGTTTCGACTACTAAAAGTGTCAGCATAGACTCGCTCTCCTGCTCAACCTGCCCACAGCTCAACACCGAAACTGCAAACGTCCAATGATTGCTCCTACATTAAAGGTGCCAGCAGTGAAAACTGTTGCTGGCCCTCACCTCCCCCTGCTAACCTCTCAAATGAACCACAAACACTTGGGCTCTGAACTTGTTTGGACTATGAAAAGTGCCAACATACACTCGATCTCAGTCTCAACCTGCCCAGAGCTCAACACCGAAACTGCAATCGTCCAGTGATTGCTCCTACCCTAAAGGTGCCAGCACTGAAAGCTGTTGCTGGCCCTCACCTCCCACTGCTAACCTCTCAAAAGAACCATCAATTCTTGGGCTCTGAATGTGTTTGGACTATAAAAAGTGCCAACATACACTCACTCTCCTGCTCAACCTCCCCAGTACTCAACACATAAAATGCAATCGTCCAGTGATTGCTCCTACTAGAAACTTGCCAGCACTGGAAGTTGTTGCTGACCCTCATTTCCCCCTGCTAACCTCTCAAATGAACCACAAACTCTTGGGCTCTGCACTTGTTTAGAATAGGAGAAGTGCCAACATACACTCGCTCTCCTGCTCAACCTGCCCAGAGCTCAACAGTGAAACTGCAAACGTCCAGCAATTGCTCCTACCCTAAAGCTGCCAGAACTGATAGCTGTTGATGGCCCTCACCTCCCACTGCTACCCTCTCAAATGAGCCACAAACTCTTGGGCTCTAACATTGTTTGGACTGTTAAAAGTGCCAACATACACTCGCTCTCCTGCTCAACCTGCCCAGAGCTCAACACCAAAACTGTAAACGTCCAGCAATTGGTCCTACCCTAAAGGTGCCAGCACTGAAAGCTGTTGCTGGCCCTCACCTCCCACTGCTAACCTCTCAAATGGACCTCAAACTATTGGGCTCTGACTTCGTTTGGACTATTAAAAGTGCCAACATACACTCGCTCTCCTGCTCAACCTGCCCAGATGTGGAGGAATGGCTTAGTAAGAAGGGACACGATCTGATTCCCATGAGCAACCCAGTCTTTGATGAGAGGGAAGGCTCGGAGGAAACCGTTAACTGTCCTTGAAAGCCTGTTGTGATAAGAAACAGTGGAATCACAGAATCACAGAATCACAGAATCAGTACGGTTGGAAAAGACCTGTAAGATCATCGAGTCCAACCTGGGGGGGGGGGGGGGGGGGGGGAACCCACAACACACAACATCAAAAAACCCACAAAAAAAAAAAAAAAAAAACCAAACCACAACACAACCACAAAACCCACGCCACACAACAACAATAACAAGCCACAACCCACCCAACACCACACAGCACCATGTCCATCAAGCTACATCCCACAATGCCACATCCACACGCTCCTTGAATACCTCCAGGGAGGGTGACTCTACCACCTCCCTGGGCAGCCTATTCCAGTGTCTCACCACTCTCTCAGTGAAGAACTTTTTCCTAATGTCTAGCCTGAACCTCCCCTGTCGCAACTTGAGGCCATTTCCTCTAGTCCTGTCACTATTCACTTGGGAGAAGAGACCAACACCCACCTCTCTGCAACCCCCTTTCAGGTAGTTGTAGAGAGCGATGAGGTCTCCCCTCAGCCTCCTCTTCTCCAGGCTAAACAACCCCAGCTCGCTCAGCCGCTCCTCATAAGACTTGTGTTCCAGACCCCTCACCAGCTTCGTCGCCCTTCTCTGGACACGCTCCAGCACCTCAATGTCCTTCTTGTAGTGAGGGGCCCAAAACTGAACACAGTATTCGAGGTGCGGCCTCACCAGAGCCGAGTACAGAGGCATGATCACCTCCCTGCTCCTGCTGGCCACACCATTTCTGATGCAAGCCAGGATGCCGTTGGCCTTCTTGGCCACCTGGGCACACTGCTGGCTCATATTCAGCCGGGTGTCGATCAACACCCCCAGGTCCTTTTCTGCAGGGGAACTTTCCAGCCACTCATCCCCAAGCCTGTAGCGTTGCCTGGGGTTGTTGTGGCCGAAGTGTAGAACCCGGCACTTGGCCTTATTGAACTTCATCCCGTTGGCCTCAGCCCATCGATCCAGCCTGTCCAGATCCCTCTGCAGAGCCTTCCTACCCTCAAGCAGATCAACACTCCCTCCCAACTTGGTGTCATCTGCAAACTTGCTGAGGGAGCACTCTATCCCCTCATCCAGATCATCAATGAAGATATTAAACAAGACCGGTCCCAAAACCGAGCCCTGGGGGACTCCGCTTGTGACCGGCCGCCAGCTGGATTTCACCCCATTCACCACAACCCTCTGGGCTCGGCCATCCAGCCAGTTTTTTACCCAGCGAAGAGTGTACCTGTCTAAACCACAGGCCGCCAGCTTCTCTAGGAGAATACTGTGGGGAACAGTGTCAAAGGCTTTGCTGAAGTCCAGGTAGACAACATCAACAGCCTTCCCCTCATCCACTAGGCGGGTCACCTGGTCATAGAAGGAGATCAGGTTGGTCAAGCAGGACCTGCCTTTCATGAACCCGTGCTGCCTGGGCCTGATCCCTTGGGTAACCTGCACGTGTCCCGTGAGCGCCCTCAAGATGAGCCTCTCCATAACCTTCCCCGGCACCGAGGTCAGGCTGACAGGCCTGTAGTTCCCCGAATGGTAAACAAGAAGAAGGAGCTATATCCACGAAGAGGAGAAGTGCTCCTGTGCGTGCACAAGAGCACTGTACCACTCACACTCGCCACCCTGGCGCGTGAACAGAGGCTGTAAGCCAATTATACAACTGTTGCGGACGCGTGTTCTTGGCATCTGTCTATATATACTCTGTAAGCCTGAATAAAGGGGAGAACGACTATACTCATATTGAGATTTCATCGTTACTCCGGGTGGTTCTCCCTCTCCAACACCCAGAGCTCAACACCGAAACTGCAAACGTCCAGCAATTGCTCCTACCCTAAAGGAGCCAGCACTGAAAGCTGTTGCTGGCCCTCACCTCCCCCTGCTAACCTCTCAAATGAACAGCAAACACTTGGCCTCTGAACTTGTTTAGACTATGAAAAGTGCCAACATACACTCGCTCTCCTGCTCAACCTGACTAGAGCTCAACACCGAAACTGCAAACGTCCAGCAATTGCTCCTACCCTAAAGGTGCCAGCACTGAAAGCTGTTGCTGGCCCTCACGTCCCCCTCCTAACCTCTCAAATGAACTGCAAACTCTTTTACTCTGAACTTGGTTGGACTATGAAAAGTGCCAACATACACTCACTGTCGTGCTCAACCTGCCCAGAGCTCACCACCGAAACTGCAAACGTCCAGCGATTGCTCCTACTAGAAACTTGCCATCACTGAAAGCTGTTGCTGGCGCTCACCTCCCCCTGCTAACTTCTCAAATGAACCGCCAAATCTTGGTCTCTGAACTTGTTTGGACTATTAAAAGTGCCAACATACACTCGCTCTCCTGCTCAACCTGCCCAGAGGTCAACACCAAAACTGCAAATGTCCAACGATTGCTCCTGCCCTAAAGGTGCCAGTGAAAGAACAAAGTCGGTACCGAGCCCGCGATCGGGACGGTTTTCTGAGATGAATAACTCAATAACAACTAGTTTGTTATTAAGCAGGCATTTTTTAATACAGCGCTGGGCAGCACTGGGGATTCGTCCACCACGAGTGCTCCAACGGGTTAGCAAAGCACCTCAGTTCATATACAGAAAAATCATACATATTCATCAGAATTCTAAAAAGGGCGGTCTTATGTGGATGAGTTCCCGGAATTCATTTGCATAGTCCAAGCATGCGCAGTAAAATTAGGGTTAGGGTCTTTTCACCCTCTGGTGGTCGTTCATAGTCTTCCTCACACTGTCCGCTAATTGAACTTCGGGCTTCCTTTGTCCATACATGGTCATGGAATTGGCTCATCCATCCTTTGGCCTCGGAATGTTACAAAAGGGTCAGTTTGAACTAGTTCTTTAGCACTTAGCTTGAAACAAACGTCCTGACTCCCTGTTATCAATGATATACTCAGGAGGCATAACGAGCTACCTCAAGGCCCATTTGATCTTGTCAGGAAGGGAGTTACACGTCTTGAAACATCCTATTATCAACTCTGCTCAGCAAATAACTAAAACTATGCAAGTAAAGCTTTTATGTATCAGAGCAGGGTCTCAGCCGGGGACCATCAGTGATTTAACCCTTCATTCATTCCCCCCTTTTCTTTAAACTTTGTAAATTCTTTTACAAAGATTCTAAATTGTCATATTTCATTACCTTAGGCAAAGCCCAAACTCTCACAGTCAGCTTTTTCAGCCTATACCACAAGAGGCAATTGACGGCTGTTAGTATGATAACAAATACCAACAGTATCAAAAGTGGATGAACTAAAACATTCAAAGTTTGTTTTGCAGAGGGTGAGTATCCTGAAAAGGTATCCCACCAATGATGGGCAGTATCAGATTCAATTTGACTAGATAGTCCAACAAGTTTGTCTCTAGTTATAATTTCTTTAGAGATAAACTTGCATGACTTAAATTTAAGCTCTCATAATGCCAAAACATTGCCACTTGCTCCTCTGTATATGCAAAGAATGAGTATGTTTGCCCATGCCAAGTTAAATGAATGGGGTGGTCACGTTATATTCTTCAACTATTGATTGATTGTTAGTCACCAAGCACACATTTCTAGCATTAACCTCTACAAACATTTTGAACACATTAGGAGAAAGGATTGTCTGTTTACAACTATTAAGAGAATGTTCTAACAAGCAGGGTTCATATAATTGGGATTGTTGTCCACACAAAAGGCCGTCAGGGGTGGTCTCGCGAAGATCTAAATCGTATGTTTTATTACTATTCCCAATATACTTCCCTCGGAATCCCAGTAACCAATATTCTACATTCTCTTGACTCGAAAAGAGTGTTGGCAGAATTAAAAATTTACACATTATTTCTGGGTCGGTTACATTATAGAATATCAATTTTCCTGCACACCACATATCATACATTAATATTTGTTTTGGATCAGTCTTACAGACGTGGGTCCTATGGGTTGGGATTTCCATGATCCACCGGGCGCTTTCTTAATTCTCGAATAGTGGATCCAAGCAGCGTGCTTCTCAAGCTTGACTGCAGTGTAGGTTGTGAGTAGAACTTGAAAGGGGCCGCTCCATTTCTCTCCAAGAGGATCACCTGAAATATTTTTAACGTAAACCCAATCCCCAGTTTAAACAAATGCACCGGGGAATCCAAACCCCATGCTCTAGTGGACATTACTAATTTATTTACTTTTTGTAATTGCTTCCCCAATGCAATCAGATATTGTTGTATATTAATTTCTCCTACTTGGGTGAGATCTTGCCCTTGATACCTAGTTTGAAATAGTCTTCTGTACAAAATTTCAAAAGGACTCAGTTTTCCTTTAGTCCTTGGTTTGACTCGGAGCCTTAGTAACACAATAGAGAGGGCATCTATCTGCCAATTTTGACCTGGAACTTTCCCTTTATCAATACTTCCAAATTTTACACGATTTTCTACTTTTGGATTATTCTTTAAGCATGTCTCACATCTATCACCTATGGTTTTCACAGTTTGAAACAAATTCCCGGCCACCATTTGCTTTGTAAGGGAATTATACAAAGCTTCAGTTCCCCAATGGGTCTTGTCATGTTCTGTTTTCACCAGTTTCCATAATATTCTAAAGGGAACTATTATTCTAGTATCTTTTAATTTCGCCCAACCTGATGATTCAGCTTCTGCTTCCAAATCTTTAATTAATCTAAGATCCTTTTCATCATAATCGACCACTTTTCATCATAATCGACCAAGTCTGGTAGTGGCAAAGCTCTTTCAGGAACCAAACTTAATACCTCACCTTGTTCGGCCGCTCTTTTTGCCTCATAATCTGCCAATTTATTCCCCACTTCCTGAGCAGTGTTACCCTTTTGGTGCCCTTTGCAATGCATAATTGCAACCACCGAAGGCAATTGTACCACATCCAAAAGTCTTAGGATCACGTCAGCATGAACCGTAAGTCCATAATTATAAATCCATAATCGGCACCAACCTGTCATTCCCAAAAAGGTTCGAAGCTCTTTTACCGTGGTTGGTTCTGGAGTCCTGCAAATAGCTTCTTTTCGGTCTTTTCCGAGCTGTCTCTGTCCCTTGGAAATCACAAATCCCAAGTATATTACTTCTTTCTTCAGGATCTGGGCTTTCTGTAATGAGACTTGGTAACCACTTAGTCCAAGAAAATTCAACAAACTCACAGTCCATTCTTTACATTCTTCATTCGTTTCTGTGGCTATCAAAATATCATCCACATATTGCAAAAAATTCCCATTTCCTGGAGGTCTTTCCCAGGCCTCTAATTCTTTAGCTAATTGATTTCCAAATATTGTGGGGCTGTTTTTAAATCCTTGAGGTAGCACTGTCCAGGTTAGTTGGGTTTTTCGTCCTGAATCAGGGTTTTCCCATTCAAAGGCAAATAACTTGTGGCTTTCAGGGGCCAAGGTGAGGCAAAAGAATGCATCTTTCAGATCTAATACTGTGAACCATTCACAGGTTTCCTTTAAATTAGTCAATAAGGTGTATGGGTTTGCCACTACCGGGTGTAAATCTTCCACTATCTTATTTATTGCCCTCAGGTCTTGTATTAATTGAGGCTTTTTGACAGGTAGAATAAGAGTGTTATATTCTGAAGAACATTCAATTAATAATTCAAATTTTATAAACTCTTCTATAATGTTTTTCACTCCTCGCCTGTCTTCCAATTTCAGAGGATACTGCTTCACCCTAACAGGTCATGCTCCCTCTTTGAGTTTAACAACAACCAATTCTGCATTTTTAGCCTTTCCAGGTATCCCTGAGGCCCATACTCCTGGGTATACCTGGTCTTTTATTTCTTGTGGAATTCTTTCTTCCCTAATTGGGGGTTCAGTAAGAGCCAAACTTAAAATTTCAATGTGGTTTTCTTCTGGTATTTTAAATTCAATTCCTGCATTTCTAAATCTTATTTTGGCATTCAGTTGTTCTAATAAGTCCCTTCCCAAAAGTGGTTTAGGAGCCTCAGGCAGGTAGAGGAATTTATGAATCCCTACGCTTTTCCCAATTTTGAATTTTAATGGTTTCAGAAAGAACGCCTTCTCAACCTGTCCAGTTGCTCCTACAATATTAACAGTTTGCCTACTCACAGGTAATAAGGTCTGATTCAACACTGAAAACATAGTACCTGTATCTATTAAAAATTCTACAGGTTTCTTTTCTTTCCCTAGCTGAACTTTTACCAAGGGCTCCGCTAGGGAAGATTGCCCTGGTCCCCATCAATCATCTTCTACATCTGTTACCATCACCGGGTTGCCCAGCCTCGGACAATCCCTTTTCCAATGCCCCACTTGCTTGCAGTAAACACACTGATCTTTCAGGAGGGGTTGATTTCCCCCAGGTGGGGCACTTACACCGCTTCTCGTGGCCCCCCTTCCTCCAACAGTGTTGTTTCTTGATGGGTTCCGAGGGGGTACCTGGCCCCCTGTGGTGCGTAAGGCAGCCACTGTAGCATTGGCAATTGTTTTGCTCATTACACTCCCTTTCTGACTATCCCTATTCCGCCACACTTGCCAGGCAGCCTCCAACAATTTCGCCAAATCTCTCATATCTGTCCCTTGCACTTTCTGTAACTTTCTCCTGATATCATCCGCCGACTGTCCCAAAAACAGGAATATCAAATGACCCTTTCCCTCCTGAGAGGTAGGGTCTAAAGGGGTATATTTCTGCATTCCTTCTTTTAATTGGTTCAAAAATTCAGTAGGGGATTCTTTTTTATCTTGTTTAATTACATACAACTTAGACCAATTCACTGATTTTGGGACAGCATTTCTTGTTCCATAAGCAATCCATTCCCTGTACCGCACTAACAAATTCCGGTCTCCCGTCTGATTAGGGTCCCAACCGGGATTAGTAATCGGATCCACTGTTCCTGGCAGAGTTCCAGCCAAAACCAGAGCCTGTACCTGGGTTCTAGCCACTCTCACAACCATCTGCTTCTCTCACTCACTAAACACCGCATCCAACATTGCATCCACATCCTCCCAATCAGGGTCCTGATTCTTCAACCCCCAACAGCACCAGCATCTCCTTCTCTATCACCTTCTTCTGGTGGAGGCAAGCAATCCTCTAATCTCTCATTCTGTGAACCAATCTTTAAACATCTTTGCCCAATGCTGCAAGCCGAGCAGCATCTTTTTAGCTTCCTATTTTGCTTATTGTTCTCTTTTTCTATCGCCAGGACCATAGGGTCCTGGGGTGCTAAATTGATTCCGCATTCTTTTTGCCATTCAGGGTGATTTCGCAAAGTGAAAAACATATCTGCATAAACCACTTCATCCCATTTTCCTTCTCAGCGCAGAAATAACATAAGCTGCAACAAAGTGTTGTACTTTAAAGTTCTGTTAAAAGGCCATTTTTCTTCATCATCTAGCTTGTATAAAGGCCACCACTGGTTACAATATTTAATTAAGGTCTTACGATTTACAGTCCCTCCAGGTGGTCCCCCGATATCTTTCCAGTGGTCTAAAATGCAGCCCAAAGGGCTCTTTTTCAACACTCCGCCTTGTTGGTTCCCCATTCTAAATTTATAGGACACAAGGACAGGGGTCGGGGCACGAACACTACACAAAACTGACAATTACTATCACAGATAAAATAACAACTATTAACTCCCGGGTAACAAATGTCAACTTAGGCTGATGAAAGATTTTCAAATACGCGTATATCAGACATATGTGTGCATCACACACACATATGTAAACTGCAATCAAATACAAATGCACGACCAAATGACCGTACTAACCAAATGATCAATACAAACCATGCAACGTAGTAACCAAGTGATTAATACAAATCATACATGCAATTGTATGCCACCCGGCGGGGTTCTCACGAACCGCGACTTATGAGCAGCTTCAAATGACCGGTCCCAAACCAAAAAGAATGCCTTATTCTTACCAGAGGTCCTTGTCGGCCCCCGCGAAGATCCACTGAATCGGTGAGTCCCTCCAGAGAATTCTCCAGGGCCGGCCTAGGGAGTCGCCGACTCAGAGGTTCCTGCAGCCGGACAGAGATCGTCCCATCTGGGTCGCCAAAACTGAAACAACAAAGTCGGTACCAAGCCCGCGATCGGGACGGTTTTCTGAGATGAATAACTCAATAACAACTAGTTTGTTATTAAGCAGGCATTCTTTAATACAGCGCTGGGCAGCACTGGGGATTCGTCCACCACGAGTGCTCCAACGGGTTAGCAAAGCACCTCAGTTCATATACAGAAAAATCATACATATTCATCAGAATTCTAAAAAGGGCGGTCTTATGTGGATGAGTTCCCGGAATTCATTTGCATAGTCCAAGCATGCGCAGTAAAATTAGGGTTAGGGTCTTTTCACCCTCTGGTGGTCGTTCATAGTCTTCCTCACACTGTCCGCTAATTAAACTTCGGGCTTCCTTTGTCCATACATGGTCATGGAATTGGCTTATCCATCCTTTGGCCTCGGAATGTTACAAAAGGGTCAGTTTGAACTAGTTCTTTAGCACTTAGCTTGAAACAAACGTCTCAAGTCCCTGTTATCAATGATATATTCAGGAGGCATAAGGAGCTACCTCAAGGCCCATTTGATCTTGACACGAAGGGAGTTACATGTCTTGAAACATCCTATTATCAACTCTGCTCAGCAAATAACTAAAAATATGCAAGTAAAGCTTTTATGTATCAGAGTAGGGTCTCAGCCAGGGACCGTCAGTGATTTGACCCTTCATTCACCAGCACTGAAAGCTGTTGCTGGCCCTCACCTCCATCTGCTAACCTCTCAAATGAAGTGCCAAATCCCAGGCTCTGAACTTGTTTGGACTATTAAAAGTGCCAACATACACTCGCTCTCCTGCTCAACATGCCCAGAGCTCAACACTGAAACTGCAAACGTCCAGCGAATGCTCCTACCCTAAAGGTGCCAGCACTGAAAGCTGTTGCTGGTGCTACCTCCCCCTGCTAACCTCTCAAATGAATCGCAAACTCTTGGTCTCTGAACTTGTTGGGACTATTAGAAGTGCCAACATACACTCGCTCTCCTGATCAACCTGCCCAGAGCTCAACACTGAAACTGAAAACGTCCAGCGATTTATCCTGCTCTAAATGTGCCAGCACTGAAAACTGTTCCTGGCCCTCACCTCCCACTGCTAACCTCTCAAATGTACCGCCAACTCCTGAGCTCTGACCTTGTTTGGACTATTAAAAGTGCCAACATAAACTCACTCTCCTGATCAACTGCCCAGAGCTCCACACCGAAACTGCAAACGTCCAGCGATTTCTCCTACTATAAAATTGCCAGCACTGAAAGCTGTTGCTGACCCTCATCTCCCCCTGCTAACCTCTCAAATGAACCAGAAACTCTTGGCATCTGACCTTGTTTGGACTATTAAATTTGCCAACATACACTCACTCTCCTGCTCAACTGCCCAGAACTCAACACCGAAACTGCAAACTTCCAGCGATTGCTCCTAGCCTAAAGGTGCCAGCACTGAAAGCTGTTGCTGGCCCTCACCTCCCCCTGCTAACCTTTCAGATGAACGACAAACTCATTTGCTCTGAACTTGTTTGGACTATTAAAAGTGCAAATATACACTCGCTCTCCTGCTCAACCTGCCCAGAGCTCAACACCGAAACTGCAAATGTCCAGCGATTGCTCCTACCCTAAAGGAGCCAGCACTGAAAGCTGTTGCTGGCCCTCACCTCCCTCTGCTAACCTCTCAAATGAACCTCAAACTCTTGGGCTCTGACCTTGTTTGGACTATTAAAAGTGCCAACATGCAATCGCTCTCCTGCTCAACCTGCCCAGATATCAACACCAAAACTGCAAACGTACACCCATTGCTCCTGCTAGAAACTTGAGAGCTCTGAAAGCTGTTGCTGACCCTCACATCCCCCTGTTAACCTGTCAAATGAACCACAAACTCTTGGGCTCTGAACTTGTCTGGACTATTAGAAGTGCCAACATACAATCGCTCTCCTGCTCAACCTGCCCAGATATCAACACTGAAACTGTAGACGTCCAGCGATTGCTCACATCCCCCTGTTAACCTCTCAAATGAACCACAAACACTTGGGCTCTGAACTTGTTTAGACTATGAAAAGTGCTTACATACACTCGCTCTCCTGCTCAACTGCCCAGAGCTCAATACCGAAACTGCAAACGTCCAGCGATTGCTCCTACTATAAACGTGCAAGCACTGGAAGCTGTTTCTGACCCTCACCTCCCACTGCTAACCGCTCAAATGAACCAGAAACTCCTGGGATCTGACCTTGTTTAGACTATTAAATATGCCAACATACACTCGCTCTCCTGCTCAACTGCCCAGAGATAAACACCCAAACTACAAACGTCCAGCAATTGCTCCTACCCTAAAGGTGCCAGCACTGAAAGCTGTTGTTGGCCCTCACCTCCCCGTACTAACATCTCAGAGGAATCACAAACTCTTGGGCTCTGACCTTGTCTGGACTATTAAAAGTGCCAACATACACTCGCTCTCCTGCTCAACCCGCCCAGAACTCAACACCGAAACTGCAAACGTCCAGCAATGGCTCCTATCCTAAAGGAGCCAGCAGTAAAAGCTGCTGCTGGCCCTCACCTCCCCCTGCTAATCTCTCAAATGAACTGCAAAATCTTGGCCTATGAACTTGTTTAGACTATTAAAAGTGCCAGCATACACCGGCTCTTCTGCTCAACCTGTGCAGAGCTGAACACCGAAACTGCAAACCTCCAGCGATTGCTCCTACCCTAAAGGTGCCAGCACTGAAAGCTGTTGCTGGCCCTCACCTCCCCCTGACAATCTCTCAAATGAACCTCAAACGCTTGGGTTCTAAACTTGTTTGGACTATGAAAAGTGCCAGCATACACTCACTCTAGTTCTCAAACTGCCCGGAGCTCAACACTGAAACTGCAAAAGTCCAGCGATTGCTCCTACTAGAAACTTGCCAGCACTGAGAGCTGTTGCTGGCCCTCACCTCCCCCTGCTAACCTCTCAAATGAACCACAAACACTTGGGCTCTGAACTTGTTTGGACTATGAAAAGTGCCAGCATACACGCGCTCTCCTGTCAAACTGCCCAGAGCTCAACACCGAAATGGCAAACGTCCAGCGATTGCTCCTGCCCTAAAGGTGCCAGCACTGAAAGCTGTTGCTGGCCCTCACCTCCCCCTGCTATCCGCTCAAATGAACAACAAACACTTGGGCTCTGAACTTGTTTGGACTATGAAAAGAGCCAGCATACACTCGCTCTCCTGCTCAACCTGCCCAGAGCTCAACACCGAAACTGCAAACGTCCAGCGATTGCTCGTACTAGAAACTTGCCAGCACTGAAAGCTGTTGCTGGCGTTCACCTACCCCTGCTAACCTCTCAAATGAACCGCAAACACTTGGGCTCTGAACTTGTTTGGACTATGAAAAGTGCCAGCATACACTCGCTGTCCTGCCCAAACTGCCCAGAGCTCAACACCGAAACTGCAAACGTCCAGCGATTGCTCGTCCTAAAAACTTGCCAGCACTGAAAGCTGTTGCTGACCCTCACCTCCACCTGCTAACCTCTCAAATGAACTGCATAGTCTTGGCCTATGAACTTTTTTAGACTATTAAAAGTGCCAACACACACTCGCTCTCGTGCTCAACCTGCCCAGAGCTCAACACCGAAACTGCAAACGTCCAGCGATTGCTCCTACCCTAAAGGTGCCAGCACTGAAAGCTGTTGCTGGCCGTCAGCTCCCACTGCTAACCTCTCAAATGAACCACAAATGCTTGGGCTCTGAACTTGTCTGGACTATGAAAAGTGCCAGCATACAGGCGCTGTCCTGCTCAACCTGCCCAGAGCTCAACACCGAAACTGCAAACATCCAGCGATTGCTCCTACCCTAAAGGTGCCAGCACTGAAAGCTGTTGCTGGCCGTCACCTCCCACTGCTAACCTCTCAAATGAACTGAAAACACTTGGGCTCTGAAGTTGTCTGGCGTATTAAAAGTGCCACCATACACTCGCTCTCCTGCTCAACCCGCCCAGAGCTCAACACCGAAACTGCAAACGTCCAGCGATTGCTCGTAGTAAAAACTTGCCAGCACTGAAAGCTGTTGCTGGACCTCACAACCCCTGCTAATGTCTCAAATGAACTGAAAAGTCTTGGCCTATGAACTTGTTTAGGCTATTAAAAGGGCCAACATACACTCGCTCTCCTGCTCAACATGCCCACAGCTCAACAATGAAACTGCAAACGTCCAGCGATTGCTCCTTCTAGAAACTTGCCAGCACTGAAAGCTGTTGCTGGCCGTGACCTCCCCCTGCTAACCTCTCAAATAAACCAGAAACGCTAGGGTGTAGAACTTGTTTGGTCTATTAGAAGTGCCAGCATACACTCGCTCTCCTGCTCAACCTGCCCAGAGCTCAACACCGAAACTGCAAACCTCCAGCGATTGCTCCTACCCTAAAGGTGCCAGCACTGAAAGCCATTGGTGGCCCTCACCTCCCACTGCTAACCTCTCAAATGAACCACAAACACTTGGTTTCTGAACTTGTTTGGACTATGAAAAATGCCAGCATACACTCGCTCTCCTGCTCAACCTTTTCAGAGCTCAACACCGAAACTGCAAATGTCCAGCAATTGCTCCTTCGAGAAACTTGCCAGCACTGAAAGCTGTTGCTGGCCCTCAGCTCCCCTGCTAAACTATCAAATGAACCACAAATGCTTGGTTTCTGAACTTGTTTGGACTATTATAAGTGCCAGCATACACTCGCTCTCCTGCTCAACCTACCCATAGCTAAACACCGAAACTGCAAACGTCCAGCGATTGCTCGTACTAGAAACTTGCCAGCACTGAAAGCTGTTGCTGGCCCTCACCTCCCCCTGCTAACCTCTCAAATGAACCACAAAAACTTCGGTTCTTAACTTGTTTGGACTATTAAAAGTGCCAGTATCCACTCGCTCTCCTGCTCAACATGCCCAGAGCTCAACACCAAAACTGCAGACGTCCAGCGATTGCTCCTACTAGAAACTTGCCAGTACTGAAAGCTGTTGCTGGCCCTCACCTCCCCCTGCTAACCTCTCAAATGAACCACAAACACTTGGGCTCTGAACTTGTTTGGACTATGAAAAATGCCAGTATCCAATCGCTCTCCTGCTCAACCTGCCCAGAGCTCAACACCGAAACTGCAAACGTCCAGTGATTGCTCCTACTAGAATCTTGACAGCAGTGAAAGCTGTTGCTGACCCTGTACGCCCACTGCTAACCTCTCAAATGAACTGCAATCTCTTGGCCTATGAAATTGTTTGGACTATTAAATGTGGCAGTATCCACTCGCTCTCCTGCTCAACCTGTCCAGAGCTCAACACCGAAACTTCAAAAGTCCAGTGATTGCTCCTACCCTAAAGGTGCCAGCAGTGAAAGCTGTTACTGGCCCTCACCTCCCACTGCTAACCTCTCAAATGAACCACAAACTCTTGGGTTCTGAACTTGTTTGGACTATGAAAAGTGCCAACATACACTCGCTCTCCTGCTCAACCTGCCCAGAGCTCAACACTGAAACTGGAAACGTCCAGCGATTGCTCCTACTAGAAACTTGCAGGCACTGAAAGCTGTTGCTGGCCCTCATCTCCCCCTGCTAACCTCTGAAATGAACCACAAACACTTGGGTTCTGAACTTGTTTGGACTATGAAAAGTGCCAGCATACACTCGCTCTCCTGCTCAACCTGCCCAGAGCTCAACACCGAAACTGCAAACCTCCAGCGGCTAATCCTACCCTTAAGGTGCCATCACTGAAAGCTGTTGCTGGCCCTCACCTCCCCCTTCTAAACTCTCAAATGAACCACAAACTCTTGGGCTCTGAAATTGTTTGGTCTATTAAAAGTGCCAGCATACACTCACTCTCCTGCTCAACCTGCCCAGAGCTCAACACCGAAACTGCAAACGTCCAGAGATTGCTTCTACTAGATACTTACCAGCACTGAAAGCTGTTGCTGGCCCTCACCTCCCCCTGCGAACCTCTCAAATGAACCACAAACACTTGGGTTCTGAACTTTTTTGGACTAGGAAAAGTGCCAGCATACACTCGCTCTCCTGCTTAACCTGCCCAGAGCTCAGCACCGAAACTGCAAACGTCCAGCGATTGCTCCTACCCTAAAGGTGCCAGCACTGAAAGCTGTTGCTGGCCCTTACCTACCCCTGTTAACCTCTCAAATGAACCACAAACTCTTGGGTTCTGAACTTGTTTGGACCATTAAAAGTGTATCTCTCCAATGAACTTCAAACTCTTGTCCTAGGACCTTGTTTGGACTATTAAAATTGCCAGCATCACTCGCTGTACTGCTCAACCTGTCCAGAGATCAACACCGAAAGTGCAAATATCCATCGATTGCTCCTACCCTAAAGGTGCCAGCACTGAAAGCTGTTGCTGGCCCTCACCTCCCCCTGCTAACCTCTAAAATCAACTGCAAACTCTTGGGCTCTGAACTTGTTTGGTCTATTAAAAGTGTCAGCATACACTCGCTCTCCTGATCAACCTGCCCAGATCTCAAAACAGAATCTGCAAACGTCCAGCGGTTGCTCCTACACTAAAGGTGTCAGCACTGAAAGCTGTTGCTGGACCTCACCTCCCCCTGCTAACCTCTCAAATGAATCACAAACACGTGGGCTCTGAAATTGTTTGGTCTATTAAAAGTGTCAGCATACAGTCGCTCTCCTGCTCAACCTGCCCAGAGCTCAGCACTGAAACTGGAAACGTCCAGCGATTGCTCCTACTAGAAACTTGCAGGCACTGAAAGCTGTTGCTGGCCCTCATCTCCCCCTGCTAACCTCTGAAATGAACCACAAACACTTGGGTTCTGAACTTGTTTGGACTATGAAAAGTGCCAGCATACACTCGCTCTCCTGCTCAACCTGCCCAGAGCTCAACACCGAAACTGCAAACCTCCAGCGGCTAATCCTACCCTTAAGGTGCCATCACTGAAAGCTGTTGCTGGCCCTCACCTCCCCCTTCTAAACTCTCAAATGAACCACAAACTCTTGGGCTCTGAACTTGTTTGGTCTATTAAAAGTGCCAGCATACACTCACTCTCCTGCTCAACCTGCCCAGAGCTCAACACCGAAACTGCAAACGTCCAGAGATTGCTTCTACTAGATACTTACCAGCACTGAAAGCTGTTGCTGGCCCTCACCTCCCCCTGCGAACCTCTCAAATGAACCACAAACACTTGGGTTCTGAACTTTTTTGGACTAGGAAAAGTGCCAGCATACACTCGCTCTCCTGCTTAACCTGCCCAGAGCTCAGCACCGAAACTGCAAACGTCCAGCGATTGCTCCTACCCTAAAGGTGCCAGCACTGAAAGCTGTTGCTGGCCCTTACCTACCCCTGTTAACCTCTCAAATGAACCACAAACTCTTGGGTTCTGAACTTGTTTGGACCATTAAAAGTGTATCTCTCCAATGAACTTCAAACTCTTGTCCTAGGACCTTGTTTGGACTATTAAAATTGCCAGCATCACTCGCTGTACTGCTCAACCTGTCCAGAGATCAACACCGAAAGTGCAAATATCCATCGATTGCTCCTACCCTAAAGGTGCCAGCACTGAAAGCTGTTGCTGGCCCTCACCTCCCCCTGCTAACCTCTAAAATCAACTGCAAACTCTTGGGCTCTGAACTTGTTTGGTCTATTAAAAGTGTCAGCATACACTCGCTCTCCTGATCAACCTGCCCAGATCTCAAAACAGAATCTGCAAACGTCCAGCGGTTGCTCCTACACTAAAGGTGTCAGCACTGAAAGCTGTTGCTGGACCTCACCTCCCCCTGCTAACCTCTCAAATGAACCACAAACACGTGGGCTCTGAAATTGTTTGGTCTATTAAAAGTGTCAGCATACAGTCGCTCTCCTGCTCAACCTGCCCAGAGCTCAGCACTGAAACTGGAAACGTCCAGCGATTGCTCCTACTAGAAACTTGCAGGCACTGAAAGCTGTTGCTGGCCCTCATCTCCCCCTGCTAACCTCTGAAATGAACCACAAACACTTGGGTTCTGAACTTGTTTGGACTATGAAAAGTGCCAGCATACACTCGCTCTCCTGCTCAACCTGCCCAGAGCTCAACACCGAAACTGCAAACCTCCAGCGGCTAATCCTACCCTTAAGGTGCCATCACTGAAAGCTGTTGCTGGCCCTCACCTCCCCCTTCTAAACTCTCAAATGAACCACAAACTCTTGGGCTCTGAACTTGTTTGGTCTATTAAAAGTGCCAGCATACACTCACTCTCCTGCTCAACCTGCCCAGAGCTCAACACCGAAACTGCAAACGTCCAGAGATTGCTTCTACTAGATACTTACCAGCACTGAAAGCTGTTGCTGGCCCTCACCTCCCCCTGCGAACCTCTCAAATGAACCACAAACACTTGGGTTCTGAACTTTTTTGGACTAGGAAAAGTGCCAGCATACACTCGCTCTCCTGCTTAACCTGCCCAGAGCTCAGCACCGAAACTGCAAACGTCCAGCGATTGCTCCTACCCTAAAGGTGCCAGCACTGAAAGCTGTTGCTGGCCCTTACCTACCCCTGTTAACCTCTCAAATGAACCACAAACTCTTGGGTTCTGAACTTGTTTGGACCATTAAAAGTGTATCTCTCCAATGAACTTCAAACTCTTGTCCTAGGACCTTGTTTGGACTATTAAAATTGCCAGCATCACTCGCTGTACTGCTCAACCTGTCCAGAGATCAACACCGAAAGTGCAAATATCCATCGATTGCTCCTACCCTAAAGGTGCCAGCACTGAAAGCTGTTGCTGGCCCTCACCTCCCCCTGCTAACCTCTAAAATCAACTGCAAACTCTTGGGCTCTGAACTTGTTTGGTCTATTAAAAGTGTCAGCATACACTCGCTCTCCTGATCAACCTGCCCAGATCTCAAAACAGAATCTGCAAACGTCCAGCGGTTGCTCCTACACTAAAGGTGTCAGCACTGAAAGCTGTTGCTGGACCTCACCTCCCCCTGCTAACCTCTCAAATGAACCACAAACACGTGGGCTCTGAAATTGTTTGGTCTATTAAAAGTGTCAGCATACAGTCGCTCTCCTGCTCAACCTGCCCAGAGCTCAGCACCAAAACTGCAAACGTCCAGCGATTGCTCCTACCCTAAAGGTGACAGCCCTGAAAGCTATCGCTGGCTCTCACCTCCCACTGCTAACCTCTCAAATGAACCACAAATGCTTGGGTTCAGAACTTGTTTGGACTAATAAAAGTGTCAGTATCCACTCGCTCTCCTGCTCAACATGCCCAGAGCTCAACACCAAAACTGCAAACGTCCAGCGATTGCTCCTTCGAGAAACTTGCCAGCACTGAAAGCTGTTGCTGACCCTTACCTCCCCCTGTTAACCTCTCAAATGAACCACAAACACTTGGGTTCTGAACTTGTTTGGACTCTTAAAAGTGTCAACATTCACTTGCTCTCCTGCTCAACCTGACCAGAGCTCAACACCGAAACTGCAAACGTCCAGCGATTGCTCCTGCTAGAAACCTGACAGCACTGAAAGCTGTTGCTGGCCCTCATCTCCCCCTGCTAATCTCTCAAATGAAATACAAACTCTTGGCCTAGGAACTTCTTTGGACTAGGAAAAGTGCCAGCATACACTCGCTCTCGTGCTCAACCTGCCCAGAGCTCAACACTGAAACTGCAAACGTCCAGCGATTGATCCTACCCTAAAGGTGCCATCACTGAAAGCTGTTGCTGGCTCTCACCTCCCTCTGCTAACATCTCAAATGAAACACAAACACTTGGGCTCTGAACTTGTCTGGACTATTGAAAGTGCCAGCATACACTCGCTCTCCTGCTCAACCTGCCCAGAGGTCAACACCGAAACTGCAAACGTCCAGCGATTGCTCCTATCCTAAAGGTCCTAGCACTGAAAGCTGTTGCTGGCCCTCACGTACCCCTGCTAACCTCTCAAATGAACCACAAACACTTGGGCTCCGAACTTGCTAAGAGTATTAGAAGTGTCAACATACATTCGCTGTCCTGCTCAACCTACCCAGCGTCCCGCGATTGCTCGTACTAGAAACTTGCCAGCAATAAAAGTTGTTGCTGGCCCTCACCTCCCACTGCTAACCTCTCAAATGAACCACAAACGCTAGGATTCTGAACTTGTTTGGACTATGAAAAGTGCCAGCATACACTCTCTCTCCTGCTCAACCTGCCCTGAGCTCAACACTGAAACTGCAAACGTCCAGCGATTGCTCGTACTAGAAACTTGCCAGCACTAAAAGCTGTTGCTGGCCCTCACCTCCCCCTGCTAACCTCTCAAATGAACCACAAACGCTTGGGTTCAGAACTTATTTGGACTATTAAAAGTGCCAGTATCCACTCGCTCTCCTGCTCAACCTGCCCAGAGCTCGACACCGAAACTGCAAACGTCCAGCGATTGCTCCTACTAGAATCTTGACAGCAGTGAAAGCTGTTGCTGACCCTGTACTCCCACTGCTTACCTCTCAAATGAACTGCAATCTCTTGGCCTATGAACTTTTTTGGACTATTAAAAGTGGCAATATACACTCGCTCTCGTGCTCAACCTGCCCAGAACTCAACACCGAAACTGCAAACGTCCAGCGATTGCTCCCTACCCTAAAGGTGCCAGCACTGAAAGCTGTTGCTGGCCCTCACCTCCCCCTGCTAACCTCTCAAATGAAGGACAAACACTTGGCCTCTGAACTTGTTTGGACTATGAAAAGTGCCAACATACACTCGCTCTCCTGCTCAACCTACCCAGAGCTCAACACCGAAACTGCAAACGTCCAGCGATTGCTCGTACTAGAAACTTGCCAGCACTGAAAGCTGTTGCTGGCCCTCACCTCCCCCTGCTAACCTCTCAAATGAACCACAAACACTTGGGTTCTGAACTTGTTTGGACTATGAAAAGTGCCAACATACACACGCTCTCCTGCTCAACCTGCCCAGAGCTCAACACCAAAACTGCAAACGTCCAGCGATTGCTCCTACTAGAAACTTGCCAGCACTGAAAGGTGTTGCTGGTCCTCACCTCCCCCAGCTAACCTCTCAAATGAACCACAAACTCTTGGGCTCTGAACTTGTTTGGAATATTAAAAGTGCCAACATACACACGCTCTCCTGCTCAACCTGCCCAGAGCTCAACACTGAAACTGCAAACGTCCAGCGATTGCTCCTACCCTAAAGGTGCCAGCACTGAAAGCTGTTGCTGGCCCTCACCTCCCCCTGCTAACCTCTCAAATGAAACACAAACACTTGGGTTCTGAACTTGTTTGGACTATTAAAAGTGCCAGCATACATGCGCTCTCCTGCTCAACCTGCCCAGAGCTCAACACCGAAACTGCAAACGTCCAGCGATTGCTCCTACCGTAAACGTGCCAGCACTGAAAGCTCTTGCTGGCCCTCACCTCCCCCTGCTAACCTCTCAAATGAACCACAAACACTTGGGTTCTGAACTTGTTTGGACTATGAAAAGTGCCAACATACACACGCTCTCCTGCTCAACCTGCCCAGAGCTCAACACCAAAACTGCAAACGTCCAGCGATTGCTCGTACTAGAAACTTGCCAGCACTGAAAGCTGTTGCTGGCCCTCACCTCCCCCTGCTAACCTCTCAAATGAACGACAAACACTTGGGTTCTGAACTTGTTTGGACTATGAAAAGTGCCAGCATACACTCGCTCTCCTGCTCAACCTACCCAGAGCTCAACACCGAAACTGCAAACGTCCAGTGATTGCTCGTACTAGAAACTTGCCAGCACTGAAAGCTGTTGCTGGCCCTCACCTCCCCCTGCTAACCTCTCAAATGAACCACAAACACTTGGGTTCTGAACTTGTTTGGACTATGAAAAGTGCCAACATACACACGCTCTCCTGCTCAACCTGCCCAGAGCTCAACACCGAAACTGCAAACGTCCAGCGATTGCTCCTACTAGAAACTTGCCAGCACTGAAAGGTGTTGCTGGTCCTCACCTCCCCCAGCTAACCTCTCAAATGAACCACAAACGCTTGGGCTCTGAACTTGTTTGGAATATTAAAAGTGCCAACATACACTTGCTCTCCTGCTCAACCTGCCCAGAGCTCAACACCGAAACTGCAAACGTCCAGCGATTGCTCCTACCCTAAACGTGCCAGCACTGAAAGCTGTTGCTGGCCCTCACCTCCCCCTGCTAACCTATCAAATGAACCACAAACTCTTGGGCTCTGAACTTGTTTGGTCTATTAAAAGTGTCAGCATACACTCGCTCTCCTGCTCAACCTACCCAGAGCTCAACACCGAAACTGCAAACGTCCAGCGATTGCTCGTACTAGAAACTTGCCAGCACTGAAAGCTGTTGCTGGCCCTCACCTCCCCCTGCTAACCTCTCAAATGAACCACAAACGCTTGGGCTCTGAACTTGTTTGGACTATGAAAAATGCCAGTATCCACTCGCTCTCCTGCTCAACCTGCCCAGAGCTCAACACCGAAACTGCAAACGTCCAGCGATTGCTCCTACACTAAAGGTGCCAGTGCTGAGAGCTGTTGCTGGCCCTCACCTCCCCCTGCTAACCTCTCAAATGAACCACAAACACTTGGGCTCTGAACTTGTTTGGACTATGAAAAGTGCCAACATACACACGCTCTCCTGCTAGACCTGCCCAGAGCGCAGCACCGAAACTGCAAACGTCCAGTGATTGCTCCTACTAGAATCTTGACAGCAGTGAAAGCTGTTGCTGACCCTGTACTCCCACTGCTAAACTGTCAAATGAACTGCAATCTCTTGGCCTATGAGCTTGTTGGGACTATTAAATGTGGCAGTATACACTCGCTCTCCTGCTCAACCTGCCCAGAGCTCAACACCGAAACTTCAAAAGTCCAGCGATTGCTCCTACCCTAAAGGTGCCAGCACTGAAAGCTGTTGCTGGCCCTCACCTCCCCCTGCTAACCTCTCAAATGAACCACAAACACTTGGGCTCTGAACTTGTTTGGACTATGAAAAGTGCCAGCATCGACTCGCTCTCCTGCTCAACATGCCCAGAGCTCAACACCAAAACTGCAAACGTCCAGCGATTGCTCCTACTAGAAACTTGCCAGCACTGAAAGCTGTTGCTGGTCCTCACCTCCCCCTGCTAACCTCTCAAATGAACCACAAACTCTTGGGCTCTGACCTTGTTTGGAATATTAAAAGTGCCAACATACACTTGCTCTCCTGCTCAACCTGCCCAGAGCTCAACACCGAAACTGCAAACGTCCAGTGATTGCTCCTACCCTAAAGGTGCCAGCACTGAAAGCTGTTGCTGGCCCTCACCTCCCACTGCTAACCTCTCAAATGAACCACAAACACTTGGGTTCTGAACTTGTTTGGACTATTAAAAGTGCCAGCATACACTCGTTCTCCTGCTCAACCTACCCAGAGATCAACACCAAAACTGCAAAGATCCAGCGATTGCTCGTACTAGAAACTTGCCAGCACTGAAAGGTGTTGCTGGCCCTCACCTCCCCCTGCTAACCTCTCAAATGAACCACAAACGCTTGGCCTCTGAACTTGTTTGGACTATTAAATGTGCCAGTATCCACTCGCTCTCCTGCTCAACATGCCCAGAGCTCAACACCGAAACTGCAGACGTCCAGCGATTGCTCCTACTAGAAACTTGCCAGTACTGAAAGCTGTTGCTGGCCCTCACCTCCCCCTGCGAACCTCTCAAATGAACCACAAACACTTGGGCTCTGAACTTGTTTGGACTATGAAAAGTGCCAACATACACACGCTCTCCTGCTAGACCTGCCCATAGCTCAGCACCGAAACTGCAAACCTCCAGTGATTGCTCCTCCTAGAATCTTGACAGCAGTGAAAGCTGTTGCTGACCCTGTACTCCCACTGCTAACCTCTCAAATGAACTGCAATCTCTTGGCATATGAACTTTTTTGGACTATTAAAAGTGGCAGTATACACTCGCTCTCCTGCTCAACCTGCCCAGAGCTCAACACCGAAACTGCAAACGTCCAGCGATTGCTCCTACCCTAAAGGTGCCAGCACTGAAAGCTGTTGCTGGCCCTCACCTCCCCCTGCTAACCTCTCAAATGAACCACAAACTCTTGGGCTCTGATCTTGTTTGTTCTACTAAAAGTGTCAGCATACACTCGCTCTCCTGCTCAACCTACCCAGAGCTCAACACCGAAACTGCAAACGTCCAGCGATTGCTCCTACTAGTAAATTGACAGCACTGAAAGCTGTTGCTGGCCCTCACCTCCCACTGCTAATCTCTCAAAGCAACTGCAAGCTGTTGGCCTATGAACTTGTTTGGACTATTAAATGTGCCAGTATCCACTCGGTCTCCTGCTCAACCTGCCCAGAGCTCAACACCGAAACTGCAGATGTCCAGCGATTGCTCCTACTAGTAACTTGACAGCACTGAAAGCTGTTGCTGGCCCTCACCTCCCCCTGCTAATCTCTCAAAGCAACTGCAAGCTGTTGGCCTCTGAACTTGTTTGGACTATTAAATGTGCCAGTATCCACTCGCTCTCCTGCTCAACATGCCCAGAGCTCAACACCGAAACTGCAGACGTCCAGCGATTGCTCCTACTAGAAACTTGCCAGCACTGAAAGCTGTTGCTGGCCCTCACCTCCCCCTGTTAACCTCTCAAATGAACCACAAACACTTGGGCTCTGAACTTGTTTGGACTATGAAAAGTGTGAACATACACACGCTCTCCTGCTAGACCTGCCCAGAGCTCATCACCGAAACTGCAAACCTCCAGTGATTGCTCCTACTAGAATCTTGACAGCAGTGAAAGCTGTTGCTGACCCTGTACTCCCACTGCTAAACTGTCAAATGAACTGCAATCTCTTGGCCTATGAGCTTGTTGGGACTATTAAATGTGGCAGTATACACTCGCTCCCCTGCTCAACCTGCCCAGAGCTCAACACCGAAACTGCAAACCTCCAGCGATTGCTCCTACCCTAAAGGTGCCAGCACTGAAAGCTGTTGCTGGCCCTCACCTCCCCCTGACAATCTCTCAAATGAACCTCAAACGCTTGGGTTCTAAACTTGTTTGGACTATGAAAAGTGCCAGCATACAGGCGCTGTCCTGCTCAACCTGCCCAGAGCTCAACACCGAAACTGCAAACGTCCAGCGATTGCTCCTACCCTAAAGGTGCCAGCACTGAAAGCTGTTGCTGGCCGTCACCTCCCACTGCTAACCTCTCAAATGAACTGAAAACACTTGGGCTCTGAAGTTGTCTGGCGTATTAAAAGTGCCACCATACACTCGCTCTCCTGCTCAACCCGCCCAGAGCTCAATACCGAAACTGCAAACGTCCAGCGATTGCTCATAGTAAAAACTTGCCAGCACTGAAAGCTGTTGCTGGACCTCACAACCCCTGCTAATGTCTCAAATGAACTGAAAAGTCTTGGCCTATGAACTTGTTTAGGCTATTAAAAGGGCCAACATACACTCGCTCTCCTGCTCAACATGCCCACAGCTCAACAATGAAACTGCAAACGTCCAGCGATTGCTCCTTCTAGAAACTTGCCAGCACTGAAAGCTGTTGCTGGCCGTGACCTCCCCCTGCTAACCTCTCAAATAAACCAGAAACGCTAGGGTGTAGAACTTGTTTGGTCTATTAGAAGTGCCAGCATACACTCGCTCTCCTGCTCAACCTGCCCAGAGCTCAACACCGAAACTGCAAACCTCCAGCGATTGCTCCTACCCTAAAGGTGCCAGCACTGAAAGCCATTGGTGGCCCTCACCTCCCACTGCTAACCTCTCAAATGAACCACAAACACTTGGTTTCTGAACTTGTTTGGACTATGAAAAATGCCAGCATACACTCGCTCTCCTGCTCAACCTTTTCAGAGCTCAACACCGAAACTGCAAATGTCCAGCAATTGCTCCTTCGAGAAACTTGCCAGCACTGAAAGCTGTTGCTGGCCCTCAGCTCCCCTGCTAAACTATCAAATGAACCACAAATGCTTGGTTTCTGAACTTGTTTGGACTATTATAAGTGCCAGCATACACTCGCTCTCCTGCTCAACCTACCCATACCTAAACACCGAAACTGCAAACGTCCAGCGATTGCTCGTACTAGAAACTTGCCAGCACTGAAAGCTGTTGCTGGCCCTCACCTCCCCCTGCTAACCTCTCAAATGAACCACAAAAACTTTGGTTCTTAACTTGTTTGGACTATTAAAAGTGCCAGTATCCACTCGCTCTCCTGCTCAACATGCCCAGAGCTCAACACCAAAACTGCAAACGTCCAGCGATTGCTCCTACTAGAAACTTGCCAGTACTGAAAGCTGTTGCTGGCCCTCACCTCCCCCTGCTAACCTCTCAAATGAACCACAAACACTTGGGCTCTGAACTTGTTTGGACTATGAAAAATGCCAGTATCCAATCGCTCTCCTGCTCAACCTGCCCAGAGCTCAACACCGAAACTGCAAACGTCCAGTGATTGCTCCTACTAGAATCTTGACAGCAGTGAAAGCTGTTGCTGACCCTGTACGCCCACTGCTAACCTCTCAAATGAACTGCAATCTCTTGGCCTATGAAATTGTTTGGACTATTAAATGTGGCAGTATCCACTCGCTCTCCTGCTCAACCTGCCCAGAGCTCAACACCGAAACTTCAAAAGTCCAGTGATTGCTCCTACCCTAAAGGTGCCAGCAGTGAAAGCTGTTGCTGACCCTGTACTCCCACTGCTAACCTCTCAAATGAACCACAAACACTTGGGTTCTGAACTTGTTTGGACTATGAAAAGTGCCAGCATACACTCGCTCTCCTGCTCAACCTGCCCAGAGCTCAACACCGAAACTGCAAACCTCCAGCGGCTAATCCTACCCTTAAGGTGCCATCACTGAAAGCTGTTGCTGGCCCTCACCTCCCCCTTCTAAACTCTCAAATGAACCACAAACTCTTGGGCTCTGAACTTGTTTGGTCTATTAAAAGTGCCAGCATACACTCACTCTCCTGCTCAACCTGCCCAGAGCTCAACACCGAAACTGCAAACGTCCAGAGATTGCTTCTACTAGATACTTACCAGCACTGAAAGCTGTTGCTGGCCCTCACCTCCCCCTGCGAACCTCTCAAATGAACCACAAACACTTGGGTTCTGAACTTTTTTGGACTAGGAAAAGTGCCAGCATACACTCGCTCTCCTGCTTAACCTGCCCAGAGCTCAGCACCGAAACTGCAAACGTCCAGCGATTGCTCCTACCCTAAAGGTGCCAGCACTGAAAGCTGTTGCTGGCCCTTACCTACCCGTGTTAACCTCTCAAATGAACCACAAACTCTTGGGTTCTGAACTTGTTTGGACCATTAAAAGTGTATCTCTCCAATGAACTTCAAACTCTTGTCCTAGGACCTTGTTTGGACTATTAAAATTGCCAGCATCACTCGCTGTACTGCTCAACCTGTCCAGAGATCAACACCGAAAGTGCAAATATCCATCGATTGCTCCTACCCTAAAGGTGCCAGCACTGAAAGCTGTTGCTGGCCCTCACCTCCCCCTGCTAACCTCTAAAATCAACTGCAAACTCTTGGGCTCTGAACTTGTTTGGTCTATTAAAAGTGTCAGCATACACTCGCTCTCCTGATCAACCTGCCCAGATCTCAAAACAGAATCTGCAAACGTCCAGCGGTTGCTCCTACACTAAAGGTGTCAGCACTGAAAGCTGTTGCTGGACCTCACCTCCCCCTGCTAACCTCTCAAATGAACCACAAACACGTGGGCTCTGAACTTGTTTGGTCTATTAAAAGTGTCAGCATACAGTCGCTCTCCTGCTCAACCTGCCCAGAGCTCAGCACTGAAACTGGAAACGTCCAGCGATTGCTCCTACTAGAAACTTGCAGGCACTGAAAGCTGTTGCTGGCCCTCATCTCCCCCTGCTAACCTCTGAAATGAACCACAAACACTTGGGTTCTGAACTTGTTTGGACTATGAAAAGTGCCAGCATACACTCGCTCTCCTGCTCAACCTGCCCAGAGCTCAACACCGAAACTGCAAACCTCCAGCGGCTAATCCTACCCTTAAGGTGCCATCACTGAAAGCTATTGCTGGCCCTCACCTCCCCCTTCTAAACTCTCAAATGAACCACAAACTCTTGGGCTCTGAACTTGTTTGGTCTATTAAAAGTGCCAGCATACACTCACTCTCCTGCTCAACCTGCCCAGAGCTCAACACCGAAACTGCAAACGTCCAGAGATTGCTTCTACTAGATACTTACCAGCACTGAAAGCTGTTGCTGGCCCTCACCTCCCCCTGCGAACCTCTCAAATGAACCACAAACACTTGGGTTCTGAACTTTTTTGGACTAGGAAAAGTGCCAGCATACACTCGCTCTCCTGCTTAACCTGCCCAGAGCTCAGCACCGAAACTGCAAACGTCCAGCGATTGCTCCCTACCCTAAAGGTGCCAGCACTGAAAGCTGTTGCTGGCCCTTACCTACCCCTGTTAACCTCTCAAATGAACCACAAACTCTTGGGTTCTGAACTTGTTTGGACCATTAAAAGTGTATCTCTCCAATGAACTTCAAACTCTTGTCCTAGGACCTTGTTTGGACTATTAAAATTGCCAGCATCACTCGCTGTACTGCTCAACCTGTCCAGAGATCAACACCGAAAGTGCAAATATCCATCGATTGCTCCTACCCTAAAGGTGCCAGCACTGAAAGCTGTTGCTGGCCCTTACCTACCCCTGTTAACCTCTCAAATGAACCACAAACTCTTGGGTTCTGAACTTGTTTGGACCATTAAAAGTGTATCTCTCCAATGAACTTCAAACTCTTGTCCTAGGACCTTGTTTGGACTATTAAAATTGCCAGCATCACTCGCTGTACTGCTCAACCTGTCCAGAGATCAACACCGAAAGTGCAAATATCCATCGATTGCTCCTACCCTAAAGGTGCCAGCACTGAAAGCTGTTGCTGGCCCTCACCTCCCCCTGCTAACCTCTAAAATCAACTGCAAACTCTTGGGCTCTGAACTTGTTTGGTCTATTAAAAGTGTCAGCATACACTCGCTCTCCTGACCAACCTGCCCAGATCTCAAAACAGAATCTGCAAACGTCCAGCGGTTGCTCCTACACTAAAGGTGTCAGCACTGAAAGCTGTTGCTGGACCTCACCTCCCCCTGCTAACCTCTCAAATGAACCACAAACACGTGGGCTCTGAAATTGTTTGGTCTATTAAAAGTGTCAGCATACAGTCGCTCTCCTGCTCAACCTGCCCAGAGCTCAGCACCAAAACTGCAAACGTCCAGCGATTGCTCCTTCGAGAAACTTGCCAGCACTAAAAGCTGTTGCTGACCCTTACCTACCCCTGTTAACCTCTCAAATGAACCACAAACACTTGGGTTCTGAACTTGTTTGGACTCTTAAAAGTGTCAACATTCACTTGCTCTCCTGCTCAACCTGACCAGAGCTCAACACCGAAACTGCAAACGTCCAGCGATTGCTCCTGCTAGAAACCTGACAGCACTGAAAGCTGTTGCTGGCCCTCATCTCCCCCTGCTAATCTCTCAAATGAAATACAAACTCTTGGCCTAGGAACTTCTTTGGACTAGGAAAAGTGCCAGCATACACTCGCTCTCGTGCTCAACCTGCCCAGAGCTCAACACTGAAACTGCAAACGTCCAGCGATTGATCCTACCCTAAAGGTGCCATCACTGAAAGCTGTTGCTGGCTCTCACCTCCCTCTGCTAACATCTCAAATGAAACACAAACACTTGGGCTCTGAACTTGTCTGGACTATTGAAAGTGCCAGCATACACTCGCTCTCCTGCTCAACCTGCCCAGAGGTCAACACCGAAACTGCAAACGTCCAGCGATTGCTCCTACCCTAAAGGTCCTAGCACTGAAAGCTGTTGCTGGCCCTCACGTACCCCTGCTAACCTCTCAAATGAACCACAAACACTTGGGCTCCGAACTTGCTAAGAGTATTAGAAGTGTCAACATACATTCGCTGTCCTGCTCAACCTACCCAGCGTCCCGCGATTGCTCGTACTAGAAACTTGCCAGCAATAAAAGTTGTTGCTGGCCCTCACCTCCCACTGCTAACCTCTCAAATGAACCACAAACGCTAGGATTCTGAACTTGTTTGGACTATGAAAAGTGCCAGCATACACTCTCTCTCCTGCTCAACCTGCCCTGAGCTCAACACTGAAACTGCAAACGTCCAGCGATTGCTCGTACTAGAAACTTGCCAGCACTAAAAGCTGTTGCTGGCCCTCACCTCCCCCTGCTAACCTCTCAAATGAACCACAAACGCTTGGGTTCAGAACTTATTTGGACTATTAAAAGTGCCAGTATCCACTCGCTCTCCTGCTCAACCTGCCCAGAGCTCGACACCGAAACTGCAAACGTCCAGCGATTGCTCCTACTAGAATCTTGACAGCAGTGAAAGCTGTTGCTGACCCTGTACTCCCACTGCTTACCTCTCAAATGAACTGCAATCTCTTGGCCTATGAACTTTTTTGGACTATTAAAAGTGGCAATATACACTCGCTCTCGTGCTCAACCTGCCCAGAACTCAACACCGAAACTGCAAACGTCCAGCGATTGCTCCCTACCCTAAAGGTGCCAGCACTGAAAGCTGTTGCTGGCCCTCACCTCCCCCTGCTAACCTCTCAAATGAAGGACAAACACTTGGCCTCTGAACTTGTTTGGACTATGAAAAGTGCCAACATACACTCGCTCTCCTGCTCAACCTACCCAGAGCTCAACACCGAAACTGCAAACGTCCAGCGATTGCTCGTACTAGAAACTTGCCAGCACTGAAAGCTGTTGCTGGCCCTCACCTCCCCCTGCTAACCTCTCAAATGAACCACAAACACTTGGGTTCTGAACTTGTTTGGACTATGAAAAGTGCCAACATACACACGCTCTCCTGCTCAACCTGCCCAGAGCTCAACACCAAAACTGCAAACGTCCAGCGATTGCTCCTACTAGAAACTTGCCAGCACTGAAAGGTGTTGCTGGTCCTCACCTCCCCCAGCTAACCTCTCAAATGAACCACAAACTCTTGGGCTCTGAACTTGTTTGGAATATTAAAAGTGCCAACATACACACGCTCTCCTGCTCAACCTGCCCAGAGCTCAACACTGAAACTGCAAACGTCCAGCGATTGCTCCTACCCTAAAGGTGCCAGCACTGAAAGCTGTTGCTGGCCCTCACCTCCCCCTGCTAACCTCTCAAATGAAACACAAACACTTGGGTTCTGAACTTGTTTGGACTATTAAAAGTGCCAGCATACATGCGCTCTCCTGCTCAACCTGCCCAGAGCTCAACACCGAAACTGCAAACGTCCAGCGATTGCTCCTACCGTAAACGTGCCAGCACTGAAAGCTGTTGCTGGCCCTCACCTCCCCCTGCTAACCTCTCAAATGAACCACAAACACTTGGGTTCTGAACTTGTTTGGACTATGAAAAGTGCCAACATACACACGCTCTCCTGCTCAACCTGCCCAGAGCTCAACACCAAAACTGCAAACGTCCAGCGATTGCTCCTACTAGAAACTTGCCAGCACTGAAAGGTGTTGCTGGTCCTCACCTCCCCCAGCTAACCTCTCAAATGAACCACAAACGCTTGGGCTCTGAACTTGTTTGGAATATTAAAAGTGCCAACATACACACGCTCTCCTGCTCAACCTGCCCAGAGCTCAACACCGAAACTGCAAACGTCCAGCGATTGCTCCTACCCTAAACGTGCCAGCACTGAAAGCTGTTGCTGGCCCTCACCTCCCCCTGCTAACCTATCAAATGAACCACAAACTCTTGGGCTCTGAACTTGTTTGGTCTATTAAAAGTGTCAGCATACACTCGCTCTCCTGCTCAACCTACCCAGAGCTCAACACCGAAACTGCAAAAGTCCAGCGATTGCTCGTACTAGAAACTTGCCAGCACTGAAAGCTGTTGCTGGCCCTCACCTCCCCCTGCTAACCTCTCAAATGAACCACAAACACTTGGGCTCTGAACTTGTTTGGACTATGAAAAGTGCCAACATACACACGCTCTCCTGCTAGACCTGCCCAGAGCTCAGCACCGAAACTGCAAACGTCCAGTGATTGCTCCTACTAGAATCTTGACAGCAGTGAAAGCTGTTGCTGACCCTGTACTCCCACTGCTAAACTGTCAAATGAACTGCAATCTCTTGGCCTATGAGCTTGTTGGGACTATTAAATGTGCCAGTATCCACTCGCTCTCGTGCTCAACCTGCCCAGAGCTCAACACCGAAACTGCAAACGTCCAGCGATTGCTCCTACTAGAAACTTGCCAGTACTGAAAGCTGTTGCTGGCCCTCACCTCCCCCTGCGAACCTCTCAAATGAACCACAAACACTTGGGCTCTGAACTTGTTTGGACTATGAAAAGTGCCAACATACACACGCTCTCCTGCTAGACCTGCCCATAGCTCAGCACCGAAACTGCAAACCTCCAGTGATTGCTCCTACTAGAATCTTGACAGCAGTGAAAGCTGTTGCTGACCCTGTACTCCCACTGCTAACCTCTCAAATGAACTGCAATCTCTTGGCCTATGAACTTTTTTGGACTATTAAAAGTGGCAGTATACACTCGCTCTCCTGCTCAACCTGCCCAGAGCTCAACACCGAAACTGCAAACGTCCAGCGATTGCTCCTACCCTAAAGGTGCCAGCACTGAAAGCTGTTGCTGGCCCTCACCTCCCCCCGCTAACCTCTCAAATGAACCACAAACTCTTGGGCTCTGATCTTGTTTGGTCTACTAAAAGTGTCAGCATACACTCGCTCTCCTGCTCAACCTACCCAGAGCTCAACACCGAAACTGCAAACGTCCAGCGATTGCTCCTACTAGTAAATTGACAGCACTGAAAGCTGTTGCTGGCCCTCACCTCCCACTGCTAATCTCTCAAAGCAACTGCAAGCTGTTGGCCTATGAACTTGTTTGGACTATTAAATGTGCCAGTATCCACTCGCTCTCCTGCTCAACCTGCCCAGAGCTCAACACCGAAACTGCAGATGTCCAGCGATTGCTCCTACTAGTAACTTGACAGCACTGAAAGCTGTTGCTGGCCCTCACCTCCCCCTGCTAATCTCTCAAAGCAACTGCAAGCTGTTGGCCTATGAACTTGTTTGGACTATTAAATGTGCCAGTATCCACTCGCTCTCCTGCTCAACATGCCCAGAGCTCAACACCGAAACTGCAGACGTCCAGCGATTGCTCCTACTAGAAACTTGCCAGCACTGAAAGCTGTTGCTGGCCCTCACCTCCCCCTGTTAACCTCTCAAATGAACCACAAACACTTGGGCTCTGAACTTGTTTGGACTATGAAAAGTGTCAACATACACACGCTCTCCTGCTAGACCTGCCCAGAGCTCATCACCGAAACTGCAAACCTCCAGTGATTGCTCCTACTAGAATCTTGACAGCAGTGAAAGCTGTTGCTGACCCTGTACTCCCACTGCTAAACTGTCAAATGAACTGCAATCTCTTGGCCTATGAGCTTGTTGGGACTATTAAATGTGGCAGTATACACTCGCTCTCCTGCTCAACCTGCCCAGAGCTCAACACCGAAACTGCAAACGTCCAGCGATTGCTCCTACCCTAAAGGTGCCAGCACTGAAAGCTGTTGCTGGCCCTCACCTCCCCCTGACAATCTCTCAAATGAACCTCAAACGCTTGGGTTCTAAACTTGTTTGGACTATGAAAAGTGCCAGCATACACTCGCTCTAGTTCTCAAACTGCCCGGAGCTCAACACTGAAACTGCAAAAGTCCAGCGATTGCTCCTACTAGAAAGTTGCCAGCACTGAGAGCTGTTGCTGGCCCTCACCTCCCCCTGCTAACCTCTGAAATGAACCACAAACACTTGGGCTCTGAACTTGTTTGGACTATGAAAAGTGCCAGCATACACGCGCTCTCCTGTCAAACTGCCCAGAGCTCAACACCGAAACTGCAAACGTCCAGCGATTGCTCGTACTAGAAACTTGCCAGCACTGAAAGCTGTTGCTGGCGTTCACCTACCCCTGCTAACCTCTCAAATGAACCGCAAACACTTGGGCTCTGAACTTGTTTGGACTATGAAAAGTGCCAGCATACACTCGCTGTCCTGCCCAAACTGCCCAGAGCTCAACACCGAAACTGCAAACGTCCAGCGATTGCTCGTCCTAAAAACTTGCCAGCACTGAAAGCTGTTGCTGACCCTCACCTCCACCTGCTAACCTCTCAAATGAACTGCATAGTCTTGGCCTATGAACTTTTTTAGACTATTAAAAGTGCCAACATACACTCGCTCTCCTGCTCAACCTGCCCAGAGCTCAACACCGAAACTGCAAACGTCCAGCGATTGCTCCTACCCTAAAGGTGCCAGCACTGAAAGCTGTTGCTGGCCGTCAGCTCCCACTGCTAACCTCTCAAATGAACCACAAATGCTTGGGCTCTGAACTTGTCTGGACTATGAAAAGTGCCAGCATACAGGCGCTGTCCTGCTCAACCTGCCCAGAGCTCAACACCGAAACCGCAAACGTCCAGCGATTGCTCCTGCCCTAAAGGTGCCAGCACTGAAAGCTGTTGCTGGCCCTCACCTCCCCCTGCTATCCGCTCAAATGAACAACAAACACTTGGGCTCTGAACTTGTTTGGACTATGAAAAGAGCCAGCATACACTCGCTCTCCTGCTCAACCTGCCCAGAGCTCAACACCGAAACTGCAAACGTCCAGCGATTGCTCGTACTAGAAACTTGCCAGCACTGAAAGCTGTTGCTGGCGTTCACCTACCCCTGCTAACCTCTCAAATGAACCGCAAACACTTGGGCTCTGAACTTGTTTGGACTATGAAAAGTGCCAGCATACACTCGCTGTCCTGCCCAAACTGCCCAGAGCTCAACACCGAAACTGCAAACGTCCAGCGATTGCTCGTCCTAAAAACTTGCCAGCACTGAAAGCTGTTGCTGACCCTCACCTCCACCTGCTAACCTCTCAAATGAACTGCATAGTCTTGGCCTATGAACTTTTTTAGACTATTAAAAGTGCCAACATACACTCGCTCTCCTGCTCAACCTGCCCAGAGCTCAACACCGAAACTGCAAACGTCCAGCGATTGCTCCTACCCTAAAGGTGCCAGCACTGAAAGCTGTTGCTGGCCGTCAGCTCCCACTGCTAACCTCTCAAATGAACCACAAATGCTTGGGCTCTGAACTTGTCTGGACTATGAAAAGTGCCAGCATACAGGCGCTGTCCTGCTCAACCTGCCCAGAGCTCAACACCGAAACCGCAAACGTCCAGCGATTGCTCCTACCCTAAAGGTGCCAGCACTGAAAGCTGTTGCTGGCCGTCACCTCCCACTGCTAACCTCTCAAATGAACCGAAAACACTTGGGCTCTGAAGTTGTCTGGCGTATTAAAAGTGCCACCATACACTCGCTCTCCTGCTCAACCCGCCCAGAGCTCAACACCGAAACTGCAAACGTCCAGCGATTGCTCGTAGTAAAAACTTGCCAGCACTGAAAGCTGTTGCTGGACCTCACAACCCCTGCTAATGTCTCAAATGAACTGAAAAGTCTTGGCCTATGAACTTGTTTAGGCTATTAAAAGGGCCAACATACACTCGCTCTCCTGCTCAACATGCCCACAGCTCAACAATGAAACTGCAAACGTCCAGCGATTGCTCCTTCTAGAAACTTGCCAGCACTGAAAGCTGTTGCTGGCCGTGACCTCCCCCTGCTAACCTCTCAAATAAACCAGAAACGCTAGGGTGTAGAACTTGTTTGGTCTATTAGAAGTGCCAGCATACACTCGCTCTCCTGCTCAACCTGCCCAGAGCTCAACACCGAAACTGCAAACCTCCAGCGATTGCTCCTACCCTAAAGGTGCCAGCACTGAAAGCCATTGGTGGCCCTCACCTCCCACTGCTAACCTCTCAAATGAACCACAAACACTTGGTTTCTGAACTTGTTTGGACTATGAAAAATGCCAGCATACACTCGCTCTCCTGCTCAACCTTTTCAGAGCTCAACACCGAAACTGCAAATGTCCAGCAATTGCTCCTTCGAGAAACTTGCCAGCACTGAAAGCTGTTGCTGGCCCTCAGCTCCCCTGCTAAACTATCAAATGAACCACAAACGCTTGGGCTCTGAACTTGTTTGGACTATTATAAGTGCCAGCATACACTCGCTCTCCTGCTCAACCTGCCCAGAGCTCAACACCGAAACTGCAAACATCCAGTGATTGCTCCTACCCTAAAGGTGCCAGCACTGAAAGCTGTTGCTGGCCCTCACCTCCCCCTGCTAACCTCTCAAATGAACCACAAACACTTAGGCTCTGAACTTGTTTGGACTATGAAAAGTGCCAACATACACACGCTCGCCTGCTAGACCTGCCCATAGCTCATCACCAAAACTGCAAACCTCCAGTGATTGCTCCTACTAGAATCTTGACAGCAGTGAAAGCTATTGCTGACCCTGTACGCCCTCTGCTAACCTCTCAAATGAACCACAAACTCTTGAGCTCTGAACTTGTTTGGTCTATTAAAAGTGACAGCATACACTCGCTCTCCTGCTCAACCTGCCCAGAGCTCAACACCGAAACTGCAAACGTCCAGCGATTGCTCCTACCCTAAAGGTGCCAGCACTGAAAGCTGTTGCTGGCCCTCACCTCCCCCTGCTAACCTCTCAAATGAACCACAAAAACTTCGGTTCTTAACTTGTTTGGACTATTAAAAGTGCCAGTATCCACTCGCTCTCCTGCTCAACATGCCCAGAGCTCAACACCAAAACTGCAAACGTCCAGCGATTGCTCCTACTAGAAACTTGCCAGTACTGAAAGCTGTTGCTGGCCCTCACCTCCCCCTGCTAACCTCTCAAATGAACCACAAACACTTGGGCTCTGAACTTGTTTGGACTATGAAAAATGCCAGTATCCAATCGCTCTCCTGCTCAACCTGCCCAGAGCTCAACACCGAAACTGCAAACGTCCAGTGATTGCTCCTACTAGAATCTTGACAGCAGTGAAAGCTGTTGCTGACCCTGTACGCCCACTGCTAACCTCTCAAATGAACTGCAATCTCTTGGCCTATGAAATTGTTTGGACTATTAAATGTGGCAGTATCCACTCGCTCTCCTGCTCAACCTGCCCAGAGCTCAACACCGAAACTTCAAACGTCCAGCGATTGCTCCTACCCTAAAGGTGCCAGCACTGAAAGCTGTTGCTGGCCCTTACCTACCCCTGTTAACCTCTCAAATGAACCACAAACTCTTGGGTTCTGAACTTGTTTGGACCATTAAAAGTGTATCTCTCCAATGAACTTCAAACTCTTGTCCTAGGACCTTGTTTGGACTATTAAAATTGCCAGCATCACTCGCTGTACTGCTCAACCTGTCCAGAGATCAACACCGAAAGTGCAAATATCCATCGATTGCTCCTACCCTAAAGGTGCCAGCACTGAAAGCTGTTGCTGGCCCTCAC
Source organism: Gavia stellata (assembly GCF_030936135.1). Lineage (NCBI taxonomy): Eukaryota > Metazoa > Chordata > Aves > Gaviiformes > Gaviidae > Gavia > Gavia stellata. The sequence goes on along the minus strand of NW_026777260.1, from coordinate 20,219 downwards.
CTCCCCCTGCTAACCTCTAAAATCAACTGCAAACTCTTGGGCTCTGAACTTGTTTGGTCTATTAAAAGTGTCAGCATACACTCGCTCTCCTGATCAACCTGCCCAGATCTCAAAACAGAATCTGCAAACGTCCAGCGGTTGCTCCTACACTAAAGGTGTCAGCACTGAAAGCTGTTGCTGGACCTCACCTCCCCCTGCTAACCTCTCAAATGAACCACAAACACGTGGGCTCTGAAATTGTTTGGTCTATTAAAAGTGTCAGCATACAGTCGCTCTCCTGCTCAACCTGCCCAGAGCTCAGCACTGAAACTGGAAACGTCCAGCGATTGCTCCTACTAGAAACTTGCAGGCACTGAAAGCTGTTGCTGGCCCTCATCTCCCCCTGCTAACCTCTGAAATGAACCACAAACACTTGGGTTCTGAACTTGTTTGGACTATGAAAAGTGCCAGCATACACTCGCTCTCCTGCTCAACCTGCCCAGAGCTCAACACCGAAACTGCAAACCTCCAGCGGCTAATCCTACCCTTAAGGTGCCATCACTGAAAGCTGTTGCTGGCCCTCACCTCCCCCTTCTAAACTCTCAAATGAACCACAAACTCTTGGGCTCTGAACTTGTTTGGTCTATTAAAAGTGCCAGCATACACTCACTCTCCTGCTCAACCTGCCCAGAGCTCAACACCGAAACTGCAAACGTCCAGAGATTGCTTCTACTAGATACTTACCAGCACTGAAAGCTGTTGCTGGACCTCACCTCCCCCTGCGAACCTCTCAAATGAACCAGAAACACTTGGGTTCTGAACTTTTTTGGACTAGGAAAAGTGCCAGCATACACTCGCTCTCCTGCTTAACCTGCCCAGAGCTCAGCACCGAAACTGCAAACGTCCAGCGATTGCTCCCTACCCTAAAGGTGCCAGCACTGAAAGCTGTTGCTGGCCCTCACCTCCCCCTGCTAACCTATCAAATGAACCACAAACTCTTGGGCTCTGAACTTGTTTGGTCTATTAAAAGTGTCAGCATACACTCGCTCTCCTGCTCAACCTACCCAGAGCTCAACACCGAAACTGCAAAAGTCCAGCGATTGCTCGTACTAGAAACTTGCCAGCACTGAAAGCTGTTGCTGGCCCTCACCTCCCCCTGCTAACCTCTCAAATGAACCACAAACGCTTGGGCTCTGAACTTGTTTGGACTATGAAAAATGCCAGTATCCACTCGCTCTCCTGCTCAACCTGCCCAGAGCTCAACACCGAAACTGCAAACGTCCAGCGATTGCTCCTACACTAAAGGTGCCAGTGCTGAGAGCTGTTGCTGGCCCTCACCTCCCCCTGCTAACCTCTCAAATGAACCACAAACACTTGGGCTCTGAACTTGTTTGGACTATGAAAAGTGCCAACATACACACGCTCTCCTGCTAGACCTGCCCAGAGCTCAGCACCGAAACTGCAAACGTCCAGTGATTGCTCCTACTAGAATCTTGACAGCAGTGAAAGCTGTTGCTGACCCTGTACTCCCACTGCTAAACTGTCAAATGAACTGCAATCTCTTGGCCTATGAGCTTGTTGGGACTATTAAATGTGCCAGTATCCACTCGCTCTCGTGCTCAACCTGCCCAGAGCTCAACACCGAAACTGCAAACGTCCAGCGATTGCTCCTACTAGAAACTTGCCAGTACTGAAAGCTGTTGCTGGCCCTCACCTCCCCCTGCGAACCTCTCAAATGAACCACAAACACTTGGGCTCTGAACTTGTTTGGACTATGAAAAGTGCCAACATACACACGCTCTCCTGCTAGACCTGCCCATAGCTCAGCACCGAAACTGCAAACCTCCAGTGATTGCTCCTACTAGAATCTTGACAGCAGTGAAAGCTGTTGCTGACCCTGTACTCCCACTGCTAACCTCTCAAATGAACTGCAATCTCTTGGCCTATGAACTTTTTTGGACTATTAAAAGTGGCAGTATACACTCGCTCTCCTGCTCAACCTGCCCAGAGCTCAACACCGAAACTGCAAACGTCCAGCGATTGCTCCTACCCTAAAGGTGCCAGCACTGAAAGCTGTTGCTGGCCCTCACCTCCCCCCGCTAACCTCTCAAATGAACCACAAACTCTTGGGCTCTGATCTTGTTTGGTCTACTAAAAGTGTCAGCATACACTCGCTCTCCTGCTCAACCTACCCAGAGCTCAACACCGAAACTGCAAACGTCCAGCGATTGCTCCTACTAGTAAATTGACAGCACTGAAAGCTGTTGCTGGCCCTCACCTCCCACTGCTAATCTCTCAAAGCAACTGCAAGCTGTTGGCCTATGAACTTGTTTGGACTATTAAATGTGCCAGTATCCACTCGCTCTCCTGCTCAACCTGCCCAGAGCTCAACACCGAAACTGCAGATGTCCAGCGATTGCTCCTACTAGTAACTTGACAGCACTGAAAGCTGTTGCTGGCCCTCACCTCCCCCTGCTAATCTCTCAAAGCAACTGCAAGCTGTTGGCCTATGAACTTGTTTGGACTATTAAATGTGCCAGTATCCACTCGCTCTCCTGCTCAACATGCCCAGAGCTCAACACCGAAACTGCAGACGTCCAGCGATTGCTCCTACTAGAAACTTGCCAGCACTGAAAGCTGTTGCTGGCCCTCACCTCCCCCTGTTAACCTCTCAAATGAACCACAAACACTTGGGCTCTGAACTTGTTTGGACTATGAAAAGTGTCAACATACACACGCTCTCCTGCTAGACCTGCCCAGAGCTCATCACCGAAACTGCAAACCTCCAGTGATTGCTCCTACTAGAATCTTGACAGCAGTGAAAGCTGTTGCTGACCCTGTACTCCCACTGCTAAACTGTCAAATGAACTGCAATCTCTTGGCCTATGAGCTTGTTGGGACTATTAAATGTGGCAGTATACACTCGCTCTCCTGCTCAACCTGCCCAGAGCTCAACACCGAAACTGCAAACCTCCAGCGATTGCTCCTACCCTAAAGGTGCCAGCACTGAAAGCTGTTGCTGGCCCTCACCTCCCCCTGACAATCTCTCAAATGAACCTCAAACGCTTGGGTTCTAAACTTGTTTGGACTATGAAAAGTGCCAGCATACACTCGCTCTAGTTCTCAAACTGCCCGGAGCTCAACACTGAAACTGCAAAAGTCCAGCGATTGCTCCTACTAGAAAGTTGCCAGCACTGAGAGCTGTTGCTGGCCCTCACCTCCCCCTGCTAACCTCTGAAATGAACCACAAACACTTGGGCTCTGAACTTGTTTGGACTATGAAAAGTGCCAGCATACACGCGCTCTCCTGTCAAACTGCCCAGAGCTCAACACCGAAATGGCAAACGTCCAGCGATTGCTCCTGCCCTAAAGGTGCCAGCACTGAAAGCTGTTGCTGGCCCTCACCTCCCCCTGCTATCCGCTCAAATGAACAACAAACACTTGGGCTCTGAACTTGTTTGGACTATGAAAAGAGCCAGCATACACTCGCTCTCCTGCTCAACCTGCCCAGAGCTCAACACCGAAACTGCAAACGTCCAGCGATTGCTCGTACTAGAAACTTGCCAGCACTGAAAGCTGTTGCTGGCGTTCACCTACCCCTGCTAACCTCTCAAATGAACCGCAAACACTTGGGCTCTGAACTTGTTTGGACTATGAAAAGTGCCAGCATACACTCGCTGTCCTGCCCAAACTGCCCAGAGCTCAACACCGAAACTGCAAACGTCCAGCGATTGCTCGTCCTAAAAACTTGCCAGCACTGAAAGCTGTTGCTGACCCTCACCTCCCCCTGCTAACCTCTCAAATGAACTGCATAGTCTTGGCCTATGAACTTTTTTAGACTATTAAAAGTGCCAACATACACTCGCTCTCCTGCTCAACCTGCCCAGAGCTCAACACCGAAACTGCAAACGTCCAGCGATTGCTCCTACCCTAAAGGTGCCAGCACTGAAAGCTGTTGCTGGCCGTCAGCTCCCACTGCTAACCTCTCAAATGAACCACAAATGCTTGGGCTCTGAACTTGTCTGGACTATGAAAAGTGCCAGCATACAGGCGCTGTCCTGCTCAACCTGCCCAGAGCTCAACACCGAAACCGCAAACGTCCAGCGATTGCTCCTACCCTAAAGGTGCCAGCACTGAAAGCTGTTGCTGGCCGTCACCTCCCACTGCTAACCTCTCAAATGAACCGAAAACACTTGGGCTCTGAAGTTGTCTGGCGTATTAAAAGTGCCACCATACACTCGCTCTCCTGCTCAACCCGCCCAGAGCTCAACACCGAAACTGCAAACGTCCAGCGATTGCTCGTAGTAAAAACTTGCCAGCACTGAAAGCTGTTGCTGGACCTCACAACCCCTGCTAATGTCTCAAATGAACTGAAAAGTCTTGGCCTATGAACTTGTTTAGGCTATTAAAAGGGCCAACATACACTCGCTCTCCTGCTCAACATGCCCACAGCTCAACAATGAAACTGCAAACGTCCAGCGATTGCTCCTTCTAGAAACTTGCCAGCACTGAAAGCTGTTGCTGGCCGTGACCTCCCCCTGCTAACCTCTCAAATAAACCAGAAACGCTAGGGTGTAGAACTTGTTTGGTCTATTAGAAGTGCCAGCATACACTCGCTCTCCTGCTCAACCTGCCCAGAGCTCAACACCGAAACTGCAAACCTCCAGCGATTGCTCCTACCCTAAAGGTGCCAGCACTGAAAGCCATTGGTGGCCCTCACCTCCCACTGCTAACCTCTCAAATGAACCACAAACACTTGGTTTCTGAACTTGTTTGGACTATGAAAAATGCCAGCATACACTCGCTCTCCTGCTCAACCTTTTCAGAGCTCAACACCGAAACTGCAAATGTCCAGCAATTGCTCCTTCGAGAAACTTGCCAGCACTGAAAGCTGTTGCTGGCCCTCAGCTCCCCTGCTAAACTATCAAATGAACCACAAATGCTTGGTTTCTGAACTTGTTTGGACTATTATAAGTGCCAGCATACACTCGCTCTCCTGCTCAACCTGCCCAGAGCTCAACACCGAAACTGCAAACATCCAGTGATTGCTCCTACCCTAAAGGTGCCAGCACTGAAAGCTGTTGCTGGCCCTCACCTCCCCCTGCTAACCTCTCAAATGAACCACAAACACTTAGGCTCTGAACTTGTTTGGACTATGAAAAGTGCCAACATACACACGCTCGCCTGCTAGACCTGCCCATAGCTCATCACCAAAACTGCAAACCTCCAGTGATTGCTCCTACTAGAATCTTGACAGCAGTGAAAGCTATTGCTGACCCTGTACGCCCTCTGCTAACCTCTCAAATGAACCACAAACTCTTGAGCTCTGAACTTGTTTGGTCTATTAAAAGTGACAGCATACACTCGCTCTCCTGCTCAACCTGCCCAGAGCTCAACACCGAAACTGCAAACGTCCAGCGATTGCTCCTACCCTAAAGGTGCCAGCACTGAAAGCTGTTGCTGGCCCTCACCTCCCCCTGCTAACCTCTCAAATGAACCACAAAAACTTCGGTTCTTAACTTGTTTGGACTATTAAAAGTGCCAGTATCCACTCGCTCTCCTGCTCAACATGCCCAGAGCTCAACACCAAAACTGCAAACGTCCAGCGATTGCTCCTACTAGAAACTTGCCAGTACTGAAAGCTGTTGCTGGCCCTCACCTCCCCCTGCTAACCTCTCAAATGAACCACAAACACTTGGGCTCTGAACTTGTTTGGACTATGAAAAATGCCAGTATCCAATCGCTCTCCTGCTCAACCTGCCCAGAGCTCAACACCGAAACTGCAAACGTCCAGTGATTGCTCCTACTAGAATCTTGACAGCAGTGAAAGCTGTTGCTGACCCTGTACGCCCACTGCTAACCTCTCAAATGAACTGCAATCTCTTGGCCTATGAAATTGTTTGGACTATTAAATGTGGCAGTATCCACTCGCTCTCCTGCTCAACCTGCCCAGAGCTCAACACCGAAACTTCAAACGTCCAGCGATTGCTCCTACCCTAAAGGTGCCAGCACTGAAAGCTGTTGCTGGCCCTTACCTACCCCTGTTAACCTCTCAAATGAACCACAAACTCTTGGGTTCTGAACTTGTTTGGACCATTAAAAGTGTATCTCTCCAATGAACTTCAAACTCTTGTCCTAGGACCTTGTTTGGACTATTAAAATTGCCAGCATCACTCGCTGTACTGCTCAACCTGTCCAGAGATCAACACCGAAAGTGCAAATATCCATCGATTGCTCCTACCCTAAAGGTGCCAGCACTGAAAGCTGTTGCTGGCCCTCACCTCCCCCTGCTAACCTCTAAAATCAACTGCAAACTCTTGGGCTCTGAACTTGTTTGGTCTATTAAAAGTGTCAGCATACACTCGCTCTCCTGATCAACCTGCCCAGATCTCAAAACAGAATCTGCAAACGTCCAGCGGTTGCTCCTACACTAAAGGTGTCAGCACTGAAAGCTGTTGCTGGACCTCACCTCCCCCTGCTAACCTCTCAAATGAACCACAAACACGTGGGCTCTGAAATTGTTTGGTCTATTAAAAGTGTCAGCATACAGTCGCTCTCCTGCTCAACCTGCCCAGAGCTCAGCACTGAAACTGGAAACGTCCAGCGATTGCTCCTACTAGAAACTTGCAGGCACTGAAAGCTGTTGCTGGCCCTCATCTCCCCCTGCTAACCTCTGAAATGAACCACAAACACTTGGGTTCTGAACTTGTTTGGACTATGAAAAGTGCCAGCATACACTCGCTCTCCTGCTCAACCTGCCCAGAGCTCAACACCGAAACTGCAAACCTCCAGCGGCTAATCCTACCCTTAAGGTGCCATCACTGAAAGCTGTTGCTGGCCCTCACCTCCCCCTTCTAAACTCTCAAATGAACCACAAACTCTTGGGCTCTGAACTTGTTTGGTCTATTAAAAGTGCCAGCATACACTCACTCTCCTGCTCAACCTGCCCAGAGCTCAACACCGAAACTGCAAACGTCCAGAGATTGCTTCTACTAGATACTTACCAGCACTGAAAGCTGTTGCTGGCCCTCATCTCCCCCTGCTAATCTCTCAAATGAAATACAAACTCTTGGCCTAGGAACTTGTTTGGACTAGGAAAAGTGCCAGCATACACTCGCTCTCGTGCTCAACCTGCCCAGAGCTCAACACTGAAACTGCAAACGTCCAGCGATTGATCCTACCCTAAAGGTGCCATCACTGAAAGCTGTTGCTGGCTCTCACCTCCCTCTGCTAACATCTCAAATGAAACACAAACACTTGGGCTCTGAACTTGTCTGGACTATTGAAAGTGCCAGCATACACTCGCTCTCCTGCTCAACCTGCCCAGAGGTCAACACCGAAACTGCAAACGTCCAGCGATTGCTCCTACCCTAAAGGTCCTAGCACTGAAAGCTGTTGCTGGCCCTCACGTACCCCTGCTAACCTCTCAAATGAACCACAAACACTTGGGCTCCGAACTTGCTAAGAGTATTAGAAGTGTCAACATACATTCGCTGTCCTGCTCAACCTACCCAGCGTCCCGCGATTGCTCGTACTAGAAACTTGCCAGCAATAAAAGTTGTTGCTGGCCCTCACCTCCCACTGCTAACCTCTCAAATGAACCACAAACGCTAGGATTCTGAACTTGTTTGGACTATGAAAAGTGCCAGCATACACTCTCTCTCCTGCTCAACCTGCCCTGAGCTCAACACTGAAACTGCAAACGTCCAGCGATTGCTCGTACTAGAAACTTGCCAGCACTAAAAGCTGTTGCTGGCCCTCACCTCCCCCTGCTAACCTCTCAAATGAACCACAAACGCTTGGGTTCAGAACTTGTTTGGTCTATTAAAAGTGCCAGCATACACTCGCTCTCCTGCTCAACCTGCCCAGAGCTCGACACCGAAACTGCAAACGTCCAGCGATTGCTCCTACTAGAATCTTGACAGCAGTGAAAGCTGTTGCTGACCCTGTACTCCCACTGCTTACCTCTCAAATGAACTGCAATCTCTTGGCCTATGAACTTTTTTGGACTATTAAAAGTGGCAATATACACTCGCTCTCGTGCTCAACCTGCCCAGAACTCAACACCGAAACTGCAAACGTCCAGCGATTGCTCCCTACCCTAAAGGTGCCAGCACTGAAAGCTGTTGCTGGCCCTCACCTCCCCCTGCTAACCTCTCAAATGAAGGACAAACACTTGGCCTCTGAACTTGTTTGGACTATGAAAAGTGCCAACATACACTCGCTCTCCTGCTCAACCTACCCAGAGCTCAACACCGAAACTGCAAACGTCCAGCGATTGCTCGTACTAGAAACTTGCCAGCACTGAAAGCTGTTGCTGGCCCTCACCTCCCCCTGCTAACCTCTCAAATGAACCACAAACACTTGGGTTCTGAACTTGTTTGGACTATGAAAAGTGCCAACATACACACGCTCTCCTGCTCAACCTGCCCAGAGCTCAACACCAAAACTGCAAACGTCCAGCGATTGCTCCTACTAGAAACTTGCCAGCACTGAAAGGTGTTGCTGGTCCTCACCTCCCCCAGCTAACCTCTCAAATGAACCACAAACTCTTGGGCTCTGAACTTGTTTGGAATATTAAAAGTGCCAACATACACACGCTCTCCTGCTCAACCTGCCCAGAGCTCAACACTGAAACTGCAAACGTCCAGCGATTGCTCCTACCCTAAAGGTGCCAGCACTGAAAGCTGTTGCTGGCCCTCACCTCCCCCTGCTAACCTCTCAAATGAAACACAAACACTTGGGTTCTGAACTTGTTTGGACTATTAAAAGTGCCAGCATACACGCGCTCTCCTGCTCAACCTGCCCAGAGCTCAACACCGAAACTGCAAACGTCCAGCGATTGCTCCTACCGTAAACGTGCCAGCACTGAAAGCTGTTGCTGGCCCTCACCTCTCCCTGCTAACCTCTCAAATGAACCACAAACACTTGGGTTCTGAACTTGTTTGGACTATGAAAAGTGCCAACATACACACGCTCTCCTGCTCAACCTGCCCAGAGCTCAACACCAAAACTGCAAACGTCCAGCGATTGCTCGTACTAGAAACTTGCCAGCACTGAAAGGTGTTGCTGGTCCTCACCTCCCCCAGCTAACCTCTCAAATGAACCACAAACGCTTGGGCTCTGAACTTGTTTGGAATATTAAAAGTGCCAACATACACTTGCTCTCCTGCTCAACCTGCCCAGAGCTCAACACCGAAACTGCAAACGTCCAGCGATTGCTCCTACCCTAAAGGTGCCAGCACTGAAAGCTGTTGCTGGCCCTCACCTCCCCCTGCTAACCTATCAAATGAACCACAAACTCTTGGGCTCTGAACTTGTTTGGTCTATTAAAAGTGTCAGCATACACTCGCTCTCCTGCTCAACCTACCCAGAGCTCAACACCGAAACTGCAAAAGTCCAGCGATTGCTCGTACTAGAAACTTGCCAGCACTGAAAGCTGTTGCTGGCCCTCACCTCCCCCTGCTAACCTCTCAAATGAACCACAAACGCTTGGGCTCTAAACTTGTTTGGACTATTAAAAATGCCAGTATCCACTCGCTCTCCTGCTCAACCTGCCCAGAGCTCAACACCGAAACTTCAAACGTCCAGCGATTGCTCCCTACCCTAAAGGTGCCAGCACTGAAAGCTGTTGCTGGCCCTCACCTCCCCCTGCTAACCTCTCAAATGAACGACAAACACTTGGTCTCTGAACTTGTTTGGACTATGAAAAGTGCCAGCATACACTCGCTCTCCTGCTCAACCTACCCAGAGCTCAACACCGAAACTGCAAACGTCCAGCGATTGCTCGTACTAGAAACTTGCAGGCACTGAAAGCTGTTGCTGGCCCTCACCTCCCCCTGCTAACCTCTCAAATGAACCACAAACACTTGGGTTCTGAACTTGTTTGGACTATGAAAAGTGCCAACATACACACGCTCTCCTGCTCAACCTGCCCAGAGCTCAACACCAAAACTGCAAACGTCCAGCGATTGCTCCTACTAGAAACTTGCCAGCACTGAAAGGTGTTGCTGGTCCTCACCTCCCCCAGCTAACCTCTCAAATGAACCACAAACGCTTGGGCTCTGAACTTGTTTGGAATATTAAAAGTGCCAACATACACTTGCTCTCCTGCTCAACCTGCCCAGAGCTCAACACCGAAACTGCAAACGTCCAGCGATTGCTCCTACCCTAAACGTGCCAGCACTGAAAGCTGTTGCTGGCCCTCACCTCCCCCTGCTAACCTATCAAATGAACCACAAACTCTTGGGCTCTGAACTTGTTTGGTCTATTAAAAGTGTCAGCATACACTCGCTCTCCTGCTCAACCTACCCAGAGCTCAACACCGAAACTGCAAACGTCCAGCGATTGCTCATACTAGAAACTTGCCAGCACTGAAAGCTGTTGCTGGCCCTCACCTCCCCCTGCTAACCTCTCAAATGAACCACAAACGCTTGGGCTCTGAACTTGTTTGGACTATGAAAAATGCCAGTATCCACTCGCTCTCCTGCTCAACCTGCCCAGAGCTCAACACCGAAACTGCAAACGTCCAGCGATTGCTCCTACACTAAATGTGCCAGCGCTGGGAGCTGTTGCTGGCCCTCACCTCCCCCTGCTAACCTCTCAAATGAACCACAAACACTTGGGCTCTGAACTTGTTTGGACTATGAAAAGTGCCAACATACACTCGCTCTCCTGCTCAACCTGCCCAGAGCTCATCACCGAAACTGCAAACCTCCAGTGATTGCTCCTACTAGAATCTTGACAGCAGTGAAAGCTGTTGCTGACCCTGTACTCCCACTGCTAAACTGTCAAATGAACTGCAATCTCTTGGCCTATGAGCTTGTTGGGACTATTAAATGTGGCAGTATACACTCGCTCTCCTGCTCAACCTGCCCAGAGCTCAACACCGAAACTTCAAAAGTCCAGCGATTGCTCCTACCCTAAAGGTGCCAGCACTGAAAGCTGTTGCTGGCCCTCACCTCCCCCTGCTAACCTCTCAAATGAACCACAAACACTTGGGCTCTGAACTTGTTTGGACTATGAAAAGTGCCAGCATCGACTCGCTCTCCTGCTCAACATGCCCAGAGCTCAACACCAAAACTGCAAACGTCCAGCGATTGCTCCTACTAGAAACTTGCCAGCACTGAAAGCTGTTGCTGGTCCTCACCTCCCCCTGCTAACCTCTCAAATGAACCACAAACTCTTGGGCTCTGACCTTGTTTGGAATATTAAAAGTGCCAACATACACTTGCTCTCCTGCTCAACCTGCCCAGAGCTCAACACCGAAACTGCAAACGTCCAGTGATTGCTCCTACCCTAAAGGTGCCAGCACTGAAAGCTGTTGCTGGCCCTCACCTCCCACTGCTAACCTCTCAAATGAACCACAAACACTTGGGTTCTGAACTTGTTTGGACTATTAAAAGTGCCAGCATACACTCGTTCTCCTGCTCAACCTACCCAGAGATCAACACCGAAACTGCAAACATCCAGCGATTGCTCGTACTAGAAACTTGCCAGCACTGAAAGGTGTTGCTGGCCCTCACCTCCCCCTGCTAACCTCTCAAATGAACCACAAACGCTTGGCCTCTGAACTTGTTTGGACTATTAAATGTGCCAGTATCCACTCGCTCTCCTGCTCAACCTGCCCAGAGCTCAACACCGAAACTGCAAACGTCCAGCGATTGCTCCTACTAGAAACTTGCCAGTACTGAAAGCTGTTGCTGGCCCTCACCTCCCCCTGCGAACCTCTCAAATGAACCACAAACACTTGGGCTCTGAACTTGTTTGGACTATGAAAAGTGCCAACATACACACGCTCTCCTGCTAGACCTGCCCATAGCTCAGCACCGAAACTGCAAACCTCCAGTGATTGCTCCTACTAGAATCTTGACAGCAGTGAAAGCTGTTGCTGACCCTGTACTCCCACTGCTAACCTCTCAAATGAACTGCAATCTCTTGGCATATGAACTTTTTTGGACTCTTAAAAGTGGCAGTAGACACTCGCTCTCCTGCTCAACCTGCCCAGAGCTCAACACCGAAACTGCAAACGTCCAGCGATTGCTCCTACCCTAAAGGTGCCAGCACTGAAAGCTGTTGCTGGCCCTCACCTCCCCCTGCTAACCTCTCAAATGAGCCACAAACTCTTGGGCTCTGATCTTGTTTGGTCTACTAAAAGTGTCAGCATACACTCGCTCTCCTGCTCAACCTACCCAGAGCTCAACACCGAAACTGCAAACGTCCAGCGATTGCTCCTACTAGTAAATTGACAGCACTGAAAGCTGTTGCTGGCCCTCACCTCCCACTGCTAATCTCTCAAAGCAACTGCAAGCTGTTGGCCTATGAACTTGTTTGGACTATTAAATGTGCCAGTATCCACTCGCTCTCCTGCTCAACCTGCCCAGAGCTCAACACCGAAACTGCAGACGTCCAGCGATTGCTCCTACTAGAAACTTGCCAGCACTGAAAGCTGTTGCTGGCCCTCACCTCCCCCTGTTAACCTCTCAAATGAACCACAAACGCTTGGGCTCTGAACTTGTTTGGACTATGAAAAGTGTCAACATACACACGCTCTCCTGCTAGACCTGCCCAGAGCTCAGCACCGAAACTGCAAACCTCCAGTGATTGCTCCTACTAGAATCTTGACAGCAGTGAAAGCTGTTGCTGACCCTGTACTCCCACTGCTAAACTGTCAAATGAACTGCAATCTCTTGGCCTATGAGCTTGTTGGGACTATTAAATGTGGCAGTATACACTCGCTCTCCTGCTCAACCTGCCCAGAGCTCAACACCGAAACTGCAAACGTCCAGCGATTGCTCCTACCCTAAAGGTGCCAGCACTGAAAGCTGTTGCTGGCTCTCATCTCCCCCTGCTAACCTCTGAAATGAACCACAAACACTTGGGCTCTGAACTTGTTTGGACTAATAAAAGTGCCAGCATACACTCGCTGTCCTGCTCAACCTGCCCAGAGCTCAACACCGAAACTGCGAACGTCCAGCGATTGCTCCTACCCTAAAGGTGCCAGCAGTGAAAGCTGTTGCTGGCCCTCACCTCCCCCTGCTAACCTCTCAAATGAACCACGAACTCTTGGGCTCTGAACTTGTTTGGTCTGTTTAAAGTGTAAGCATACAGTCGCTCTCCTGCTCAACCTGCCCAGAGCTCAGCACCGAAACTGCAAACGTCCAGCGATTGCTCGTACTATCAACTTGCCAGCACTGAAAGCTGTTGCTCGCCCTCACCTCCCCCTGCGAACCTCTCAAATGAACCACAAACACTTGGGTTCTGAACTTGTTTGGTCTATTAAAAGTGCCAGTATCCACTCGCTCTCCTGCTCAACATGCCCAGAGCTCAATACCAAAACTGCAAACGTCCAGCGATTGCTCCTACTAGAAACTTGCCAGCACTGAAAGGTGTTGCTGGCCCTCACCTCCCTCTGCTAACCTCTCAAATGAACCACAAACTCTTGGGCTCTGAACTTGTTTGGAATATTAAAAGTGCCAACATACACTGGCTCTCCTGCTCAACCTGCCCAGAGCTCAACACCGAAACTGCAAACGTCCAGCTATTGCTCCTACTAGAAACTTGCCAGCACTGAAAGCTGTTGCTGGCCCTCACCTCCCCCTGCTAACCGCTCAAATGAACCACAAACTCTTGGGCTCTGAACTTGTTTGGACTATTAGAAGTGCCAACATACACTCGCTCTCCTGCTCAACCTGCCCAGAGCTCAACACCGAAACTGCAAACCTCCAGCGATTGCTCCTACCCTAAAGGTGCCAGCACTGAAAGCTGTTGCTGGCCCTCACCTCCCCCTGCTAACCTCTCAAATGAACCACAAACTCTTGGGCTCTGATCTTGTTTGGTCTACTAAAAGTGTCAGCATACACTCGCTCTCCTGCTCAACCTACCCAGAGCTCAACACCGAAACTGCAAACGTCCAGCGATTGCTTGTACTAGAAACTTGCCAGCACTGAAAGTTGTTGCTGTCCCTCACCTCCCCCTGCTAACCTCTCAAATGAACCACAAACACGTGGGCTCAGAAGTTGTCGGGCCTATTAAAAGTGCCAACATACACTCGCTCTCCTGCGCAACCTGCCCAGAGCTCTTCACCGAAACTGCAAACGTCCAGCGATTGCTCCTACTAGAAACTTGTAGGCACTGAAAGCTGTTGCTGGCCCTCACCTCCCCCAGCTAACCTCTCAAATGAACCACAAACACTTGGGTTCTGAACATATTTGGACTATGAAAAGTGCCAACATACACACGCTCTCCTGCTAGACCTGCCCATAGCTCATCACCGAAACTGCAAACCTCCAGTTATTGCTCCTACTAGAATCTTGACAGCAGTGAAAGCTGTTGCTGACCCTGTACTCCCACTGCTAACCTCTCAAATGAACTGCAATCTCTTGGCCTATGAACTTTTTTGGACTATTAAAAGTGGCAATATACACTCGCTCTCGTGCTCAACCTGCCCAGAGCTCCACACTGAAACTGCAAACGTCCAGCGATTGCTCCTACCCTAAAGGTGCCAGCAGTGAAAGCTGTTGCTGGCCCTCACCTCTCCCTGCTAACCTCTCAAATGAACCACAAACTCTTGGGCTCTGAACTTGTTTGGTCTATTAAAAGTGTCAGCATACAGTCGCTCTCCTGCTCAACCTGCCCAGAGCTCAGCACCGAAACTGCAAACGTCCAGCGATTGCTCCTACTAGTAACTTGACAGCACTGAAAGCTGTTGCTGGCCCTCACCTCCCCCTGCTAATCTCTCAAATCAACTGCAAACTGTTGGACTATGAACTTGTTTGGGGTATTAAAAGTGCCAGCATACACTTGCTGTCCTGCTCAACCTGCCAAGAACTCAACACCGAAACTGCAAACGTCCAGCGATTGCTCGTACTAGAAACTTGCCAGCACTGAAAGCTGTTGCTGGCCCTCACCTCCCCCAGCTAACCTCTCAAATGAACCACAAACTCATGGGCTCTGAACTTGTTTGGACTAATAAAAGTGCCAACATACACTCGCTCTCCTGCTCAACCTGCCCAGAGCTCAACACCGAAACTGCAAACCTCCAGCGATTGCTCCTTCCCTAAAGGTGCCAGCACTGAAAGCTGTTGCTGGCCCTCACCTCCCCCTGCTAATCTCTCAAAGCAACTGCAAGCTGTTGGCCTATGAACTTGTTTGGACTATTAAATGTGCCAGTATCCACTCGCTCTCCTGCTCAACATGCCCAGAGCTCAACACCGAAACTGCAGACGTCCAGCGATTGCTCCTACTAGAAACTTGCCAGCACTGAAAGCTGTTGCTGGCCC
The DNA here is from genome assembly GCF_030936135.1 of Gavia stellata. NCBI lineage: Eukaryota > Metazoa > Chordata > Aves > Gaviiformes > Gaviidae > Gavia > Gavia stellata. The sequence goes on along the minus strand of NW_026777260.1, from coordinate 4,959 downwards.
TCACCTCCCCCTGTTAACCTCTCAAATGAACCACAAACACTTGGGCTCTGAACTTGTTTGGACTATGAAAAGTGTCAACATACACACGCTCTCCTGCTAGACCTGCCCAGAGCTCATCACCGAAACTGCAAACCTCCAGTGATTGCTCCTACTAGAATCTTGACAGCAGTGAAAGCTGTTGCTGACCCTGTACTCCCACTGCTAAACTGTCAAATGAACTGCAATCTCTTGGCCTATGAGCTTGTTGGGACTATTAAATGTGGCAGTATACACTCGCTCTCCTGCTCAACCTGCCCAGAGCTCAACACCGAAACTGCAAACGTCCAGCGATTGCTCCTACCCTAAAGGTGCCAGCACTGAAAGCTGTTGCTGGCTCTCATCTCCCCCTGCTAACCTCTCAAATGAACCAGAAACACTTGGGCTCTGAACTTGTTTGGACTCTTAAAAGTGCCAGCATACACTCGCTGTCCTGCTCAACCTGCCAGAGCTCAACACCGAAACTGCGAACGTCCAGCGATTGCTCCTACCCTAAAGGTGCCAGCACTGAAAGCTGTTGCTGGCCCTCACCTCCCCCTGCTAACCTCTCAAATGAACCACGAACTCTTGGGCTCTGAACTTGTTTGGTCTGTTTAAAGTGTAAGCATACAGTCGCTCTCCTGCTCAACCTGACCAGAGCTCAGCACCGAAACTGCAAACGTCCAGCGATTGCTCGTACTATCAACTTGCCAGCACTGAAAGCTGTTGCTCGCCCTCACCTCCCCCTGCGAACCTCTCAAATGAACCACAAACACTTGGGTTCTGAACTTGTTTGGTCTATTAAAAGTGCCAGTATCCACTCGCTCTCCTGCTCAACATGCCCAGAGCTCAATACCAAAACTGCAAACGTCCAGCGATTGCTCCTACTAGAAACTTGCCAGCACTGAAAGGTGTTGCTGGCCCTCACCTCCCTCTGCTAACCTCTCAAATGAACCACAAACTCTTGGGCTCTGAACTTGTTTGGAATATTAAAAGTGCCAACATACACTGGCTCTCCTGCTCAACCTGCCCAGAGCTCAACACCGAAACTGCAAACGTCCAGCTATTGCTCCTACTAGAAACTTGCCAGCACTGAAAGCTGTTGCTGGCCCTCACCTCCCCCTGCTAACCGCTCAAATGAACCACAAACTCTTGGCTCTGAACTTGTTTGGACTATTAGAAGTGCCAACATACACTCGCTCTCCTGCTCAACCTGCCCAGAGCTCAACACCGAAACTGCAAACCTCCAGCGATTGCTCCTACCAGAAACTTGCCAGCACTGAAAGCTGTTGCTGGCCCTCACCTCCCCCTGCTAACCTCTCAAATGAACCACAAACTCTTGGGCTCTGATCTTGTTTGGTCTACTAAAAGTGTCAGCATACACTCGCTCTCCTGCTCAACCTACCCAGAGCTCAACACCGAAACTGCAAACGTCAGCGATTGCTTGTACTAGAAACTTGCCAGCACTGAAAGTTGTTGCTGTCCCTCACCTCCCCCTGCTAACCTCTCAAATGAACCACAAACACGTGGGCTCAGAAGTTGTCGGGCCTATTAAAAGTGCCAACATACACTCGCTCTCCTGCGCAACCTGCCCAGAGCTCTTCACCGAAACTGCAAACGTCCAGCGATTGCTCCTACTAGAAACTTGTAGGCACTGAAAGCTGTTGCTGGCCCTCACCTCCCCCAGCTAACCTCTCAAATGAACCACAAACACTTGGGTTCTGAACATATTTGGACTATGAAAAGTGCCAACATACACACGCTCTCCTGCTAGACCTGCCCATAGCTCATCACCGAAACTGCAAACCTCCAGTTATTGCTCCTACTAGAATCTTGACAGCAGTGAAAGCTGTTGCTGACCCTGTACTCCCACTGCTAACCTCTCAAATGAACTGCAATCTCTTGGCCTATGAACTTTTTTGGACTATTAAAAGTGGCAATATACACTCGCTCTCGTGCTCAACCTGCCCAGAGCTCCACACTGAAACTGCAAACGTCCAGCGATTGCTCCTACCCTAAAGGTGCCAGCAGTGAAAGCTGTTGCTGGCCCTCACCTCTCCCTGCTAACCTCTCAAATGAACCACAAACTCTTGGGCTCTGAACTTGTTTGGTCTATTAAAAGTGTCAGCATACAGTCGCTCTCCTGCTCAACCTGCCCAGAGCTCAGCACCGAAACTGCAAACGTCCAGCGATTGCTCCTACTAGTAACTTGACAGCACTGAAAGCTGTTGCTGGCCCTCACCTCCCCCTGCTAATCTCTCAAATCAACTGCAAACTGTTGGACTATGAACTTGTTTGGGGTATTAAAAGTGCCAGCATACACTTGCTGTCCTGCTCACCTGCCAAGAACTCAACACCGAAACTGCAAACGTCCAGCGATTGCTCGTACTAGAAACTTGCCAGCACTGAAAGCTGTTGCTGGCCCTCACCTCCCCCAGCTAACCTCTCAAATGAACCACAAACTCATGGGCTCTGAACTTGTTTGGACTAATAAAAGTGCCAACATACACTCGCTCTCCTGCTCAACCTGCCCAGAGCTCAACACCGAAACTGCAAACCTCCAGCGATTGCTCCTTCCCTAAAGGTGCCAGCACTGAAAGCTGTTGCTGGCCCTCACCTCCCCCTGCTAATCTCTCAAAGCAACTGCAAGCTGTTGGCCTATGAACTTGTTTGGACTATTAAATGTGCCAGTATCCACTCGCTCTCCTGCTCAACATGCCCAGAGCTCAACACCGAAACTGCAGACGTCCAGCGATTGCTCCTACTAGAAACTTGCCAGCACTGAAAGCTGTTGCTGGCCCTCACCTCCCCCTGTTAACCTCTCAAATGAACACAAACACTTGGGCTCTGAACTTGTTTGGACTATGAAAAGTGTCAACATACACACGCTCTCCTGCTAGACCTGCCCAGAGCTCATCACCGAAACTGCAAACCTCCAGTGATTGCTCCTACTAGAATCTTGACAGCAGTGAAAGCTGTTGCTGACCCTGTACTCCCACTGCTAAACTGTCAAATGAACTGCAATCTCTTGGCCTATGAGCTTGTTGGGACTATTAAATGTGGCAGTATACACTCGCTCTCCTGCTCAACCTGCCCAGAGCTCAACACCGAAACTGCAAACGTCCAGCGATTGCTCCTACCCTAAAGGTGCCAGCACTGAAAGCTGTTGCTGGCTCTCATCTCCCCCTGCTAACCTCTCAAATGAACAGAAACACTTGGGCTCTGAACTTGTTTGGACTCTTAAAAGTGCCAGCATACACTCGCTGTCCTGCTCAACCTGCCCAGAGCTCAACACCGAAACTGCGAACGTCCAGCGATTGCTCCTACCCTAAAGGTGCCAGCACTGAAAGCTGTTGCTGGCCCTCACCTCCCCCTGCTAACCTCTCAAATGAACCACGAACTCTTGGGCTCTGAACTTGTTTGGTCTGTTTAAAGTGTAAGCATACAGTCGCTCTCCTGCTCAACCTGACCAGAGCTCAGCACCGAAACTGCAAACGTCCAGCGATTGCTCGTACTATCAACTTGCCAGCACTGAAAGCTGTTGCTCGCCCTCACCTCCCCCTGCGAACTTCTCAAATGAACCACAAACACTTGGGTTCTGAACTTGTTTGGTCTATTAAAAGTGCCAGTATCCACTCGCTCTCCTGCTCAACATGCCCAGAGCTCAATACCAAAACTGCAAACCTCCAGCGATTGCTCCTACTAGAAACTTGCCAGCACTGAAAGCTGTTGCTGCCCTCACCTCCCTCTGCTAACCTCTCAAATGAACCACAAACTCTTGGGCTCTGAACTTGTTTGGAATATTAAAAGTGCCAACATACACTGGCTCTCCTGCTCAACCTGCCCAGAGCTCAACACCGAAACTGCAAACGTCCAGCTATTGCTCCTACTAGAAACTTGCCAGCACTGAAAGCTGTTGCTGGCCCTCACCTCCCTCTGCTAACCGCTCAAATGAACCACAAACTCTTGGTCTCTGAACTTGTTTGGACTATTAGAAGTGCCAACATACACTCGCTCTCCTGCTCAACCTGCCCAGAGCTCAACACCGAAACTGCAAACCTCCAGCGATTGCTCCTACTAGAACTTGCCAGCACTGAAAGCTGTTGCTGGCCCTCACCTCCCCCTGCTAACCTCTCAAATGAACCACAAACTCTTGGGCTCTGATCTTGTTTGGTCTACTAAAAGTGCCAACATACACTCGCTCTCCTGCTCAACCTGCCCAGAGCTCAACACCGAAACTGCAAACGTCCAGTGATTGCTTGTACTAGAAACTTGCCAGCACTGAAAGTTGTTGCTGGCCCTCACCTCCCCCTGCTAACCTCTCAAATGAACCACAAACACGTGGGCTCAGAAGTTGTCGGGCCTATTAAAAGTGCCAACATACACTCGCTCTCCTGCGCAACCTGCCCAGAGCTCTTCACCGAAACTGCAAACGTCCAGCGATTGCTCCTACTAGAAACTTGCAGGCACTGAAAGCTGTTGCTGGCCCTCACCTCCCCCTGCTAACCTCTCAAATGAACCACAAACACTTGGGTTCTGAACATATTTGGACTATGAAAAGTGCCAACATACACACGCTCTCCTGCTAGACCTGCCCATAGCTCATCACCGAAACTGCAAACCTCCAGTTATTGCTCCTACTAGAATCTTGACAGCAGTGAAAGCTGTTGCTGACCCTGTACTCCCACTGCTAACCTCTCAAATGAACTGCAATCTCTTGGCCTATGAACTTTTTTGGACTATTAAAAGTGGCAATATACACTCGCTCTCGTGCTCAACCTGCCCAGAGCTCAACACTGAAACTGCAAACATCCAGCGATTGCTCCTACCCTAAAGGTGCCAGCAGTGAAAGCTGTTGCTGGCCCTCACCTCTCCCTGCTAACCTCTCAAATGAACCACAACTCTTGGGCTCTGAACTTGTTTGGTCTATTAAAAGTGTCAGCA
>NW_026777259.1:0-75849 GCF_030936135.1 Gavia stellata | reverse complement strand
CCTGGAGAATTCTCTGGAGGGACTCACCGATTCAGCGGATCCTCGCGGGGGCAGACAAGGACCTCTGGTAAGAATAAGGCATTCTTTTTGGTTTGGGACCGGTCATTTGAAGCTGCTCATAAGTCGCGGTTCGTGAGAACCCCGCCGGGTGGCATACAATTGCATGTATGATTTGTATTAATCACTTGGTTACTATGTTGCATGGTTTGTAGTGATCATTTGGTTAGTACGGTCATTTGGTTGTGCATTTGTATTTGATTGCAGTTTACATATGTGTGTGTGATGCACACATATGTCTGATATACGCGTATTTGAAAATCTTTCATCAGCCTAAGTTGACATTTGTTACCCGGGAGTTAATAGTTGTTATTTTATCTGTGATAGTAATTGTCAGTTTTGTGTAGTGTTCGTGCCCCGACCCCTGTCCTTGTGTCCTATAAATTTAGAATGGGGAACCAACAAGGCGGAGTGTTGAAAAAGAGCCCTTTGGGCTGCATTTTAGACCACTGGAAAGATATCGGGGGACCACCTGGAGGGACTGTAAATCGTAAGACCTTAATTAAATATTGTAACCAGTGGTGGCCTTTATACAAGCTAGATGATGAAGAAAAATGGCCTTTTAACGGAACTTTAAAGTACAACACTTTGTTGCAGCTTATGTTATTTCTGCGCCGAGAAGGAAAATGGGATGAAGTGGTTTATGCAGATATGTTTTTCACTTTGCGAAATCACCCTGAATGGCAAAAAGAATGCGGAATCAATTTAGCACCCCAGGACCCTATGGTCCTGGCGATAGAAAAAGAGAACAATAAGCAAAATAGGAAGCTAAAAAGATGCTGCTCGGCTTGCAGCATTGGGCAAAGATGTTTAAAGATCGGTTCACAGAATGAGAGATTAGAGGATTGCTTGCCTCCACTAGAAGGAGAAGGTGATAGAGAAGGAGATGCTGGTGCTGTTGGGGGTGAAGAATCAGAGGCAAGGGAAAGGGAAGAGATTAATGTTAAATTTTCTCCCATCATTACCAGAACTCGAAGTAAAGTGGGACCTATCATACAGGCTCCACTAAGACAGGCAATGGGAGCAGGAGGACCTGTCAGAATTAAAGTACCTTTCACTCTAGCAGATTTAGAGGGATGGTGAGCTACTGCAGGTGATTATCGGGATGATCCCGAAAAGGTTGCTAAAGGCTTTGAATTGATTGTTAAAACCCAGGACCCTGACTGGGAAGATGTGGATGCAATGTTGGATGCGGTGTTTAGTGAGTCAGAGAAGCAGATGGTTGTGAGAGCGGCTAGGACCCAGGTACAGGCTCTGGTTTTGGCTGGAACTCTGCCCGGAACAGTGGATAACCATGTTCCGATTACTAATCCCGGTTGGGACCCTAATCAGACGGGAGCCCGGAATTTGTTAGTGCGGTACAGGGAATGGATTGCTTATGGAATAAGAAATGCTGTCCCAAAATCAGTGAATTGGTCTAAATTGTATGAAATTAAACAAGATAGAAAAGAATCCCCTACTGATTTTTTGAACCGATTAAAAGAAGGAATGCAGAAATATACCCCTTTAGACCCTACCTCTCAGGAGGGAAAGGGTCATTTGATATTCCTGTTTTTGGGACAGTCGGCAGATGACATCAGGAGAAAGTTACAGAAAGTGCAAGGGACAGATATGAGAGATTTGGAGAAATTGTTGGAGGCTGCCTGGCAAGTGTGGCGGAATAGGGATAGTCAGAAAGGGAGAGTAATGAGCAAAACAATTGCCACTGCTACAGTGGCTGCCTTACGCACCACAGGGGGCCAGGTACCCCCTCGGAACCCATCAAGAAACAACACTGTTGGAGGGAGGGGGGCCACGAGAAGCGGTGTAAGTGCCCCACCTGGGGGAAATCAACCCCCCCTGAAAGATCAGTGTGCTTACTGCAAGCAAGTGGGGCATTGGAAAAGGGATTGCCCGAGGCTGGGCAACCCGGTGATGGTAACAGATGTAGAAGACGATTGACGGGGACCAGGGCAATCTTCCCTAGCGGAGCCCTTGGTAAAAGTTCAGCTAGGGAAAGAAAAGAAACCTGTAGAATTTTTAATAGATACAGGTGCTATGTTTTCAGTGTTGAATCAGACCTTATTACCTGTGAGTAGGCAAACTGTTAATATTGTAGGAGCAACTGGACAGGTTGAGAAGGCGTTCGTTCTGAAACCGTTAAAATTCAAAATTGGGAAAAGCGTAGGGATTCATAAATTCCTCTACCTGCCTGAGGCTCCTAAACCACTTTTGGGAAGGGACTTATTAGAACAACTGAATGCCAAAATAAGATTTAGAAATGGAGGAATTGAATTTAAAATACCAGAAGAAAACCACATTGAAATTTTAAGTTTGGCTCTTACTGAACCCCAAATTAGGGAAGAAAGAATTCCACAAGAAATAAAAGACCAGGTATACCCAGGAGTATGGGCCTCAGGGATACCTGGAAAGGCTAAAAATGCAGAATTGGTTGTTGTTAAACTCAAAGAGGGAGCACGACCTGTTAGGGTGAAGCAGTATCCCCTGAAATTGGAAGACAGGCAAGGAGTGAAAAACATTATAGAAGAGTTTATAAAATTTGAATTATTAATTGAATGTTTGTCAGAATATAACACTTATTCTACCTGTCAAAAAGCCTCAATTAATACAAGACCTGAGGGCAATAAATAAGATAGTGGAAGATTTATACCCGGTAGTGGCGAACCCATGCACCTTATTGACTAATTTAAAGGAAACCTGTGAATGGTTCACAGTATTAGATCTGAAAGATGCATTCTTTTGCCTCACCTTGGCCCCTGAAAGCCGCAATTTATTTGCCTTTGAATGGGAAAACGCTGATTCAGGACGAAAAACCCAACTAACCTGGACAGTGCTACCTCAAGAATTTAAAAACAGCCCCACAATCTTTGGAAATCAATTAGCTAAAGAATTAGAGGCCTGGGAAAGACCTCCGGGAAATGGGAATTTTTTGCAATATGTGGATGATATTTTGATAGCCACAGAAACGAATGAAGAATGTAAAGAATGGACTGTGAGTTTGTTGAATTTTCTTGGACTAAGTGGTTACCGAGTCTCATTACAGAAAGCCCAGATCCTGAAGAAAGAAGTAATATACTTGGGATTTGTGATTTCCAAGGGACAGAGACAGCTCGGAAAAGACCGAAAAGAAGCTATTTGCAGGACTCCAGAACCAACCACGGTAAAAGAGCTTCGAACCTTTTTGGGAATGACAGCTTGGTGCCGATTATGGATTTATAATTATGGACTTATGGTTAAACCATTATACAAACTACTGGAAAACAGCCAGACACAATTAGTATGGACTGACGAAGCTAGAAGGGCATTTAAAAAATTGAAATTGGAACTAATGAGGGCTCCAGCTTTGGGCCTGCCTGATATAACAAAGCCCTTCTGGCTGTTTTCGTATGAAAGGCAAGGAGTGGCTTTGGGAATTCTGGCTCAGAAGCTGGGTCCTTATAAACGAGCAGTAGTCTACTTTTCTAAACAATTGGATGAAGTTAGTAAAGGATGGCCAGGATGCCTTCGAGCAGTAGGTGCTGTTGTGTTGATTATTCAAGAAGCCCGAAAGTTTACTCTGGGGCAAAAGATGGTTGTGTATACTTCTCATGCTGTGACTTCCGTCTTGGAACAAAAAGGGGGACACTGGCTCTCGCCATCAAGAGTTTTGAAATATCAAGCAGTATTGATGGAACAAGATGATGTGGAAATTACTACATCTACTGTCATTAACCCTGCTTCTTTTCTAAGCGATAAGCAGGAAATGGAAACTGTTGTGCATGACTGCACAGAGACCATTGAGGCCGTGTGTGCAAGCAGGCCTGACTTGAAGGAGGAGCCGCTGGAGGAAGCTGAACACACTTGGTATACCGATGGGAGTAGTTTTGTAAAGGATGGAGCTCGGATGGCGGGGTATGCTGTGACCACCACAGACCAAGTGGTGGAAGCAAAGTCACTCCCTAAGGGTACATCTGCACAACGAGCCGAAATAATTGCTTTGGTGAGAGCATTAGAGCTTGCTGAAGGACTACAAGTGGATATCTGGACAGATTCAAAGTATGCTTTTCGTGTCGTTCATGCCCATGGAGCTATTTGGAAGGAACGGGGACTTCTGACGGCCCAAGGAAAACATATTAAGCATGCTGACGTGATCCTAAGACTTTTGGATGCGGTACAATTGCCTTCGGTGGTTGCAATTATGCATTGCAAAGGACACCAAAAGGGTAACATTGCTCAGGAAGTGGGGAATAAATTGGCAGATTATGAGGCAAAAAGAGCGGCCGAACAAGGTGAGGTATTAAGTTTGGTTCCTGAAAGAGCTTTGCCACTACCAGACTTGGTCGATTATGATGAAAAGGATCTTAGATTAATTAAAGATTTGGAAGCAGAAGCTGAATCATCAGGTTGGGCGAAATTAAAAGATACTAGAATAATAGTTCCCTTTAGAATATTATGGAAACTGGTGAAAACAGACCATGACAAAACCCATTGGGGAACTGAGGCTTTGTATAATTCCCTTACAAAGCAAATAGTGGCCGGGAATTTGTTTCAAACTGTGAAAACCATAGGTGATAGATGTGAGACATGCTTAAAGAATAATCCAAAAGTAGAAAATCGTGTAAAATTTGGAAGTATTGATAAAGGGAAAGTTCCAGGTCAAAATTGGCAGATAGATTTTTCGGAACTCCCTAGAAAAGGGGGGTATAGGTATCTATTAGTATTAACTGACACGTTTTCTGGGTGGCCCGAAGCCTTCCCTTGTAGGGCCAATAAAGCCCGAGAGGTAACAAAAATTTTATTGAGAGAAATTATTCCTAGATTTGGAGTGCCAGAAGTGATCTCCTCTGATAGGGGACCACACTTTGTCTCACAAATAGTTCAACAAGTTAGTAAATTTTTAGAAATTAACTGGAAATTGCACACAGCTTATCACCCACAAGCGAGTGGGCAAGTGGAAAAGATGAATCACTTAATAAAGACACAGTTAAGTAAGATTTGCCAGGAAACCAATTTAAGGTGGGATCAAGCCCTCTCGATTGCGTTACTAAGGCTCCGAGTCAAACCAAGGACTAAGGAGAAACTGAGTCCTTTTGAAATTTTGTATGGAAGACCATTTCAAACTAGGTATCAAGGGCAAGATCTCACACAAGTAGGAGAAATTAATATACAACAATATCTGATTGCATTGGGGAAGCAATTACAAAAGGTAAATAAATTAGTAATGTCTACTAGAGCATGGGGTTTGGATTCCCCGGTGCATTCGTTTAAACCTGGGGATTGGGTTTATGTTAAAAATATTTCAGGTGATCCTCTTGAAGAGAAATGGAGCGGCCCCTTTCAAGTCCTACTCACAACCTACACTGCAGTCAAGCTTGAGAAGCACGCTGCTTGGATCCACTATTCGAGAATTAAGAAAGCGCCCGGTGGATCATGGAAATCCCAACCCATAGGACCCACGTTCTGTAAGACTGATCCAAAACAAATATTAATGTATGATATGTGGTGTGCAGGAAAATTGATATTCTATAATGTAACTGACCCAGAAATAATGTGTAAATTTTTAATTCTGCCAACACTCTTTTCGAGTCAAGAGAATGTAGAATATTGGTTACTGGGATTCCGAGGGAAGTATATTGGGAATAGTAATAAAACATACGATTTAGATCTTTGCGAGACCACCCCTGACGGCCTTTTGTGTGGACAACAATCCCAATTATATGAACCTTGCTTGTTAGAACATTCTGTTAATAGTTGTAAATGGACGATCCTTTCTCCTAATGTGTTTGAAATGTTTGTAGAGGTTAATGCTAGATATGTGTGCTTGGTGACTAACAATCAATCAATAGTTGAAGAATATAACGTGACCACCCCATTCATAGGATGTCTTAAAAATATTACTCATTTAACTTGGCATGGGCAAACATACTCATTCTTTGCATATACAGAGGAGCAAGTGGCAATGTTTTGGCAGTATGAGAGCTTAAAGTTAAGTCATGCAAGTTTATCTCTAAAGAAATTAAACGAGATATTGAACCAATCTCAAGAACTTCGAGAACATTTAAGAAAACGAAATAAGACACTAGCAGAATCTGTCATTAAAACAGTGATAACTAGAGACAAACTTGTTGGACTATCTAGTCAAATTGAATCTGATACTGCCCATCATTGGTGGGATATCTTTTCAGGATACTCACCCTCTGCAAAACAAACTTTGAATGTTTTAGTTCATCCACTTTTGATACTGTTAGTATTTGTTATCATACTAACAGCCGTCAATTGCCTCTTGTGGTATAAGCTGAAAAAGCTGACGGTGAGAATTTGGGCTTTGCCTAAGGTAATGAAATATGACAATTTAGAATCTTTGTAAAAGAATTTACAAAGTTTAAAGAAAAGGGGGGAATGAATGAAGGGTTAAATCACTGACGGTCCCTGGCTGAGACCCTGCTGTGTTACATAAAAGCTTTACTTGCATAGTTTTAATTATTTGCTGAGCAGAGTTGATAATAGGATGTTTCAAGACGTGTAACTCCCTTCCTGGCAAGATCAAATGGGCCTTGAGGTAGCTCGTTATGCCTCCTGAGTATATCATTGATAACAGGGACTCGAGACGTTTGTGTCAAGATAAGCGCCAAAGAACTAGTTCAAACTGACCCTTTTGTAACATTCCGAGGCCAAAGGATGGATGAGCCAATTCCATGACCATGTATGGACAACGGAAACCCGAAGTTCAACTAGCGGACAGTGTGAGGAAGACTATGAACGACCAGCGGAGGGTGAAAAGACCCTAACTCTAATTTTACTGCGCATACTTGGACTATGCAAATGAATTCCGGGAACTCATCCACATAAGACCGCCCTTTTTAGAATTCTGATGAATATGTATGATTTTTCTGTATATGAACTGAGGCGCTTTGCTAACCCGTTGGAGCACTCGTGGTGGACGAATCCCCAGTGCTGCCCAGTGCCGTATTAAAGAATGCCTGCTTAATAACAAACTAGTTGTTATTGAGTCATTCATCTCGGAAAACCGTCCCGATCGCGGGATCGGTACCGACTTCGTTGTTTCATTACGTTTAAATAAAGAAGGGAACAAAAGGTATTAAGCATCTAGAAGCGGACCAGGCACTATCAGAAGCGTAGGCTCTCTAACAAGAAGTGACTGAAGTAATGGAGACCGAAAATGGGAAGGGTCAGCAAGTACCCAAGCACAATTCACAAGTGAAGCGATCCTGTCAGCATTGCACTTTTTGCCATCAAAATACTTGATCAGCAACAGCTCAGCCCTTCAAAGAAGAGGACATCAGAGCCATTCAAAAGGGAAAAGGGAACACGGATCTTGAAAGACAATGCCTGAAGAGGCAGTTCATCTGGAGGAAGGGGAGACTGGAAGAGATCTCCAGGCCCATCATTGTTGCAAATACTCTGATTTCTAAATAATCAAGATTTGGTCATGCAGAAGGGTTAAGTTTGATTAATAAATAAAAGAATAAAATACAAATGTATAAGCTAGGAGTGTTAAGTTGGAAACAATAACCATAGGAATCTCACCAGGTAGTCACTCTTCCATTCTAAGGAACTAATCGTAACGCGATGGAACGATGAAGAATCGAATAGAGAAGTTTTGTTTGAGTCCCGTAACACTGTGACCAGCTATGCACCAGTGATGCTGCTTGGAAAGTTCCTTACCTTTCCCACCTTGATTTGAATATCAAGAATGCCAATCAATAGATATTACTAGAAGTAGCCATTGATTATTTCCAAGAATGGATATTGATAGAATGGTATAATCAAGAGAGCGATTAATGAAAAATTAAATTAGGTTTTTTGTGTAATGATAACTAGGTATGATTTATCTGTGATTTCATCATAAACTAGCTGTTGAACAGGTAGGGTTGTGAATAGGTAGGGTTGCTTTTCAAGAGCATGAGAAGTCGTAGGCCTGGTCAGGAAACCGAGGAAAACTTAGGGAGATTCCAAGAATGGAATTGTGCAACTGAGCTGAGCATGCGCAAAGATTGGGTTCCACTAGAAGACACCATGACGAAGACTATGGACGACCACCAGAGGACCTTAGACGACCACCTGTGTACCTGGAGGCGCATGCGTCACGAGCGTTTACATATACTAATGAGTTCTCGGAAACTGTATGAATATGTTAATTGTTTCTTGGAAAGACGATGAATAGGTATACTTTGATTGTACATAACTTCTGTAGCGGAGGAACCAAGCACGCACACTAGGTGCGCTGATCCCCTGTGCGTCCAGCGCTGCAATATGAAGTGCCTGCTCACCTCGATACTTTGTGTAGATGAGTTTTTATATTACAGATTTGTAACATCATAACCTCACTGAACCCCCTATTAAGCAATAAGGGGTTGGCTGGTTGCTTTCTACCTTATTTCCGTCGGAAGGCTCTTGCAGCACCCAAATCTTCTAAGCATTAAGAGGTTTCTTCCAGCTTTCAGCTTAAATTTACTCAGGGCCTGGTGGCACCCATTTTTTCTGCTGCCCATACCTTCAAGCTTAGTAACTGTTCTCCCTACATGGTATTTTCCTCTTTTGCATTTACAGGAGTCACCCCACTCTTCCCCCACTTGCTTTTCTAGCCTAAGCAAATCAAGAACTCCTGATGCCACCGCGCATGTCCGTCTCCCGTGCCCCACCAATCCCTGCAGCTCTCCTCTCCAGTTATTCCAGGGGGAGTTCATCTTTCTTGGACGCGAAGGACCAGCAGAGCAACCATGTCCGATGAGCTGGGCTCCGTTCAATGGCATTAACTCTTCCATGCGGTTCCTGAAAAGGCTTTGCCTGACACACTGCAGTATAGCACTTTCTTATCTCCACATCACACTGCTGGCTCCCAGCTGCTCTCCTGTGCTTCCCTTTAGCTCCCTGTAGGTCTCTTCCCCCTCCTCAGTTTTGGCCAGCTGAAGAACATCCAACTTAGGGCTCTCCAATTCTTCCCCCTTCCCCCTTCTTCCTCTTCTAAATAGCTTCGTGGCGGTCTCAGCTTTCTGCCCTTCAAGTAAGTAGCTTATCAGAACCGGACAAGGACAGTACTGGTTTTTCCCAGGCTAAGCAAGTACTTAAACTGTTTATTTGAATACAAAAATGGAGAGGAAGGAAAAAAAGGACAGCTAAGTGGAACGTCAAAGTTTACTTTGGTGCTTAAGCAACTTGAAGACTTAGGCTGCAGCTGTCGCACAGGGCTGGCTTTTAGATGTCTGATCACGATAAAGCCAAAAATCCTTCCCCTAAGGTTTCCAATTACAAAATACCTTCATCTAAGGGAAGACAACATGTATATATATACAGACATTGCCAGAGGTTTGGAGTGCCTTCTCAGCACAACGTTTCTCTTACGGCACCAAGAACTTACTGGTATGACAAATGATGAATTTTAAGTGCTATTTTAAAGCAATTGACACTTAAATCCACAGTAGTGAGAAAACAGTCAAGAATTTGAACTTGCAAAATGGGAGATGAGTCGTGACTTTCTCAACAGCTCTTACTATTGATGAAGCTCACAACCATCTCACTATTTGGAAGTGACATACTTTGCTAGTATGGGTGTGGAATTATTGCTGGAGGTGACTCACAAATTAAATCTATCTTCGCATTTTTGGGAAAGGGACGGCATTGAAGAAACTTTCAGGGTGGAGTGTGGCGGTCACGCGAGAGCTCCGTCCCACAAAAGTTCCCTAGGCAACCTTAGATGTTGGCAATGCCAGGGGAGCTTGTTGTGCTGACCCTAAGAGAAACTGTACGGAGGGTGGAGCGGAGTGGAAACACCGCGGCCAGGCTCTGTGGTAAGGCGGGAACTGGAAGGTACTATGGAACGATGAGATGGAGACTCACCCTGATAATGAGGATACGTGCCTGGTCAAAGACAAAGCCGCTCTACAAAGATACAATAACCTCTTTAGTGTGTGTAAGGGTGTGTAGTGGAGTACCTGGGAATGGGCCCACAGTCTGTCACCTTTTGACAAAATACTCACGATAATCTCATTTTAATACTAATAAACACACCTCTGTCCCAAAGCTACCCACCTCCAAGGTGCCACCACCCCTCACTGAGCCTGCGCTCTGAATTTTTCTCGGTCTATACCTTTAAAAGCAAAGCAAGAAACTTTTACACCAATTACAACAAAGAAATATATGACCAGAGTCACTCAAGCTCCACCAGAAAAGTAAAAATAGTATAAAAAGGCTTAAGAGAGGAGGGACGTTAGGGAAGACACCATCGCAGACCTGCTCTGACACCTGGGATCAGTCAATGGGCTGAAACTCTCTTCCCCGCCAACTGGGACGCCTTTGGGTCAGATTCGAGCACTTGGCTATTCCAAGTGTTTCCCCGGCAGATGTAGAAACCTCTATAGAGTTGCTTTGTCATTTAGCGCACTTCTAGCCAGGCTGTAGTACTCATATTCTTGGTATATGCACATGCTTTGTGGGCAGTAATTCTATCACCGGCCATCCAAAAGAACTTGTGCATCTGTTGCTTTAATAAACTACACTATTCATTAATCTAGCCGTGAGAGTTCTCATTGAACGCCATCAAATCCCTTAAGGGTGGCCGTGATACCTCATGCAACGCGGCTAGACTGAATGTGTGTGGAGTTACGAGTGCATCCGATGATGAGGAGGCTGAAGAGACCCCTGAATCCCAACCTCAATCGATCCCCTTACGGCCCTTGGTTAAAACTGAGACTGCTGTTGATGACGACGACGAGGTCTACGCTACAGCGTGTACAATTCCGCGGTCACCAGCAGAGTTGATAAAATTACAGGAGAAATACTCAAGGCGGTCACGAGAATCAGAGGTTGAGTATGTGTGGCGAGTTTCTCTTGAGGGGGCAGACCGAATCGTGTTAAGTGAGGAAGAAGCAGGAGGCTTTTGGGGACCAGGAATCTTTTTAACTACCACGCCAGGGGATCATAATTACAAAAAGACATCTGACTCAACACAGAACCAAACATTTCTCACTTTGAAATACATCCCGATGAAAATCCTGAAACTATCCTTATCTATGTTGGGAATGGATGTGTTTGTATGAGAACCCTTTGCAATTCCCTCCTCGCAGATGAAACCACTGTAAATACTGGTAATCCCTCAAATATCTCTATTTGCCGTTTCACTGAAATTACAGGATGTGACTTCAGTTATTCAGCTCCTGTCACAACTCATCCATTGCTACAATCCAGCTACACCTTATTTCAAGATCTCCTGTCTGCTCCTATTGGAATGAAGAAACTACTACAACATGAGGATCTGAAGGGGTTCTTGAAGAGCTACAGCTCCCAGCATGCCCCGGGGCGCTCCTTCCTGCTCTCTGGCCCTGCGGGGATCAGACAGAGAGAGAGAGAGAGAGAGATACATCCAACTGACATGGTATACTGCACAGTCGTGGGTCAGTCAGCATGACTAAAGGACCCCAGCTCATTGCAAGGAGAAGGACAGCCCCCACCCGCAAGAAGAAAGGATCCCCCTGGACTACCCAGGTCACACCAGCATCCCAGCCCCTCCGGCACCTCTGGGAAAGCCTCCCAGGGTCTGGCATCAGAGATAAGGAACTGCAGCGACACCGACTCCAGGGATGTCTACATGAAGAAAGAAGCAGGTGGATGACGACGCATCAGAATTAGAGTTGCTCTGCAACACAGCAGCGTGTGAGTGTGTGTGTGCGTGCGCATTCAAGGTGCCCCGGGTTGAACGGGAGAGCTCATACGCACGAATGCCAGAATTCCTCTTGCAATGCCATACTTTGCGCCGCGGCGTCTCTCCTCGGTCGGCACGGGCCAGTGGCCAAATTTTCCTGACAGCTCCCCATTGTGGCAGCATGGTACCGGTGCCGGCACCGGTTCCACCACAGTTGGGAGCAGCAGCTGCTCTCCCGGGGCACAGAGGGGGAGGACAAAACCAACTCAAAAGCGCCCTGACCCCTGCCATCCCCACCGCAGGAGCAGGATGGGGCAGCACACACAGGTCAGCATCGCAGGGCCACCGGTGCTGGCCCCATCCCTTCCCCTTGGACAGGATATTCACCTCCCCGCAAAAGTCACGCTTGGCATGGGAAATGGTGGGGATGGGAGACCGCTGGGATAGGAAACCATCACGGGGCTGAGGAAATCATCGTGAGGCTGGGAAACCATTGTGGGTATGGGAAATCAGCATTGACGACAGAAAATCATGGGCAGGACAGGAAATCACTGAGATGGGAAGTTGTTGTGGGATGAAAAATCAAACCGTCACAAGGCTGGGTGAAGCACGTGCTGGCGGAATGATCGCCATGGAGATGGAAGCTGATTGCCCCCAACAAACCCCACCCTGACCAACCGCCATGGCAGGTACAGCAGCAGGCTCCCGCTCCTCCTGGTGCTCCTGCCCTCCAGGTAACCCCCCAGCCAGCTCTGCCCGCCAATATCTCACCCCATCACTCCTCTTTGCTTCCCCCACAGACAGGTTCCCTCTTGGGCTGCCGATGGCATCGGAAGTGCCCGGTGCGAGCTTCACCATTCCGGCCGTGCCACCACCAGTCACTGCCCGCGTGCTGCCTTCTGTCCCGGGGCTGCCGGTGTCCTCTGAGCCTGCCCAGGTCCACCCCATCACCTACCAGATGGCGCAGGCCAGCGTCTGGCATGGGGTGCCAGGGCCCCTGGGGGCTCCGGGGCAGCTGGTGCAGCTCCCCCAAGGGGTGCAGCTCCCCCCTGTGGAGCAGCTCCCCCAAAGGGTGCAGCTCCCCACCATGGGGCACCTCCCCACAGTGGTGCAGCTCCCCCCCGGGGTGCAGCTCCCCACCATGGGGCAGCTGCCCCAAGGGGTGCAGCTCCTCTCTGTGGTGCAGCTCCCCTCCATGATGCAGCTCCCCCAAGGGGTGCAGCTCCCCCAGGTGCCTGCTCCCTGTCCCCCTGCCTATGGCTGGGGACAGCAGGTTGTGACAGGGATGCTGCTGCCCCGCCAGACGATGGGGCTGGGGACCGTGGTCCAGGGGGAGCCCCTCTACCCCACGGCCTCCTGCCCGCTGCATGTCCCTACGCCACCCCCGCCGCCCCGTGGCTCAGCATTGGGTGCAGGGCCCCCCTGTGGCCCACACCCTGCCCGGCAGCGCTCAGAAGCTGTCGGAGGCCTCCAACAAGGACAGGGCAGCCAGCGAGGACAGCGTCCCTGCCCCCAGCCCCCACCAGACCGCCCTGGCTCCGCCGACCGGCAGAACCATGACGAAGCCCAAAGGTGAGTTTTGGGGGGTGGCAGAGCCCGCTGGTGGGCGGCCAAGCTGAGGAAATCTTGCATCACCCTGGGGTTGGGTTGTCTTTATTTGATTTTGCAGCAGCGGTGACCACCCTGGCGGCCCCAGGGAAGCCCGCGGATCTGCCCGAGAGGGGGCCAGCGCCCTTGGCCCAGGCCTCTCCCTGTGTCCAGGCGCAGGACACCACCGGCAACAATCCGCTCGCCTGGCTCCACACCGTGGATGGCGAGGACACCGTCCCCGACGTGCACGACAGCCCCAGCTTGGCCGCCTTCCTCCATGAGCTCCCCGACCTCTCCGAGTATGTGGTAGAAGGCGGCTGCCCCAAGGAGCCAGCGGTGGTGGTGGGGCTGGGGGACGGCGAGGACACCATCCACGATGTGCCCGACTTGACTGACTTCCTCAGTGAGATCCCCGACCTCTCCGAGTACGTGGCGGAGGGCGGCCGCCCCTGCCCCAAGGAGCGAGCGGTGGCGGTGGGGCTGGGGGACAGCGAGGACACCCTCCCTCATGTCCTTCATTTCCCCAACAGCCTCGCCAGCACCGCTTTCCTTGATGAACTCCACGACTTGTCCGAGCACGTGGTGGACAGCGACTGCCCCCAAGACCAAGCGGTTCTGGCACGCCCAGGGGACGCTGAGGGCACCATCTTGACCGCCAGTGTCCCCAGCTTGACTGCCGAGGTCCTCGATGAGCTCCGCGACCTCTCTGAGTATGTGTTGGAAGGGGGCTGCCCCAAGGAGCGAGCGGTGGCGGCGGGGCTGGGGGATGGTGAGGACACCATGCCCGACGTCCCCTACGTCCCCAACTTGACCACCTCCCTCAACAAGCTCCCCCGCCTCTTGGAGTACAGGGCAGAGGGCGGCTGCAACACGGAGCAAGCGGCGGCGGTGATGCTGGTGGACGGTGAAGAGCTCTTCCCCGATCTCCAGGACAGCCTTGCCGGCAGTGCCTCCTTCAGCAAAGTCCGTGACTTCTTGGAGGACGGGGTGGAGGGCGACTGCCCCGAGGACCGCCTGGCGGCAGTGATGCTGGGGGACGCTGACCCCTTCTGGGGGGTGGCGGCCTCCCCCTTGCAGGACCCCGAGGGGAAGCAGGGCGGGGTGGCGGCAGACCTCCCCACCTGGCTGCCACTGTCTCCTTTGGAGACTTCCAAGGAGAGCTCACCGGAGAGCTCCCGAGAGAGGTCTCCGGAGACTTCAGAGGACAGCCCTGTGGACAGTCCCCGAAAGGACCCCCTGAAGGGTCCTCAGGAGAGTCCCCTGCTGAGCCCCCTGCGGATCCCCCTGCTCAGTCCCCTGGCCAGCCCCCCAGCTGCCCCCCAGCATCAAACGCTCTGCATGGAAAAAACAGTGGCGGAGGCGCCGTGGAGGAAGCCCCCAGAGGCTTTGACCAGCTTGCCGCTGCCTCCGGCCATTGTCTCCTGCCAGGTGGTGCCTAGATGGGGCAAGGCGGGCAGCAGGAAGGCCAAACGCCCCGCACCAGCCAGTACACCCCAGATGCAGAAGACCACCCGCGGGACTCAAAATCACTCAAGAAACCTCTGGCCGGGGAACCTTGAGGGCGACGGTACGGCGGCGGGCAGCAGCGGGCAGCAGGCAGGAAGCACCAAGCCAAGAGCCTCCAACAGCAACAAGGTGCCCGCCAAGAGGCGTAGAACCATGGGGAACACCAGGGACGATGGTCCTTCGAGCCATGGGAGGGGAAAGGTTTAATGCAGCTGGTCCACCAAAACCCCGCAGCACGAAGGCCGTAAACCGCTGGCCTGGGGCTCCAGACCCACGCCCAGCCTGGGGGCCCTTGCCCGCCCTGGTCCCCCGGCCCCCTGCGCTTTAAGCTACGGCTCCCAGCTGCCCAGAGACTGCAGTATGTTCAATGGAACCGGCGACACGGCGCCGCCGGCCAACGGCACCGCCGGGTGTCGGGGCCCAGCTGGGCCCCGCGGCTCCCAGCAGCACTGGGCCGCACGCCGCTGCACGTCCGCGCCCCCGTCGGACCACTGCAGAGGAGGCCGCGCCCCCTGCCCGGCACAGGCTGCACCCGCGGCATCACCTCGCGGTTACTCTGATTTCTAAATAATCAAGATTTGGTCATGCAGAAGGGTTAAGTTTGATTAATAAATTTTTTTTTTTTGCTTGTATTTTGTTTTTTAACTACTTACGTTTAAATAAAGAAGGGAACAAAAGGTATTAAGCATGTAGATGCGGACCAGGCACTATCAGAAGCGTAGGATCTCTAACAAGAAGTGACTGAAGGAACGGAGACCGAAAATGGGAAGGGTCAGCAAGTACCCAAGCACAATTCACAAGTGAAGCGATCCTGTCAGCATTGCACTTTTTGCCATCAAAATACTTGATCAGCAACAGCTCAGCCCTTCAAAGAAGAGGACATCAGAGCCATTCAAAAGGGAAAAGGGAACGCGTATCTTGAAAGACAATGCCTGAAGAGGCAGTTCATCTGGAGGAAGGGGAGACTGGAAGAGATCTCCAGGCCCATCATTGTTGCAAATACTCTGATTTCTAAATAATCAAGATTTGGTCATGCAGAAGGGTTAAGTTTGATTAATAAATAAAAGAATAAAATACAAATGTATAAGCTAGGAGTGTTAAGTTGGAAACAATAACCATAGGAATCTCACCAGGTAGTCACTCTTCCGTTCTAAGGAACTATTCGTAACGCGATGGAACGATGAAGAATCGAATAGAGAAGTTTTGTTTGAGTCCCGTGACACTGTGACCAGCTATGCACCAGTGATGCTGCTTGGAAAGTTCCTTACCTTTCCCACCTTGATTTGAATATCAAGAATGCCAATCAATAGATATTACTAGAAATAACCATTGATTATTTCCAAGAATGGATACTGATAGAATGGTATAATCAAGAGAGCGATTAATGAAAAATTAAATTAGGTATTTTGTGTAATGATAACTAGGTATGATTTATCTGTGATTTCATCATAAACTAGCTGTTGAACAGGTAGGGTTGTGAATAGGTAGGGTTGCTTGTCAAGAGAATGAGAAGTCGTAGGCCTGGTCAGGAAACCGAGGAAAACTTAGGGAGATTCCAAGAATGGAATTGTGCAACTGAGCTGAGCATGCGCAAAGATTGGGTTCAACTAGAAGACACCATGACGAAGACTATGGACGACCACCAGAGGACCTTAGACGACCACCTGTGTACCTGGAGGCGCATGCGTCACGAGCGTTTACATATACTAATGAGTTCTCGGAAACTGTATGAATATGTTAATTGTTTCTTGGAAAGACGATGAATAGGTATACTTAGATTGTACATAACTTCTGTAGCGGAGGAACCAAGCACGCACTCTAGGTGCGCTGATCCCCTGTGCGTCCAGCGCTGCAATAAGAAGTGCCTGCTCACCTCGATACTTTGTGTAGATGAGTTTTTATATTACAGATTTGTAACATCATAACCTCACTGAACCCCCTATTAAGCAATAAGGGGTTGGCTGGTTGCTTTCTACTTTATTTCCGTCGGAAGGCTCTTGCAGCACCCAAATCTTCTAAGCATTAAGAGGTTTCTTCCAGCTTTCAGCTTAAATTTACTCAGGGCCTGGTGGCACCCATTTTTTCTGCTGCCCATACCTTCAAGCTTAGTAACTGTTCTCCCTACATGGTATTTTCCTCTTTTGCATTTACAGGAGTCACCCCACTCTTCCCCCACTTGCTTTTCTAGCCTAAGCAAATCAAGAACTCCTGATGCCACCGCGCATGTCCGTCTCCCGTGCCCCACCAATCCCTGCAGCTCTCCTCTCCAGTTATTCCAGGGGGAGTTCATCTTTCTTGGACGCGAAGGACCAGCAGAGCAACCATGTCCGATGAGCTGGGCTCCGTTCAATGGCATTAACTCTTCCATGCGGTTCCTGAAAAGACTTTGCCTGACACACTGCAGTGTAGCACTTTCTTATCTCCACATCACACTGCTGGCTCCCAGCTGCTCTCCTGTGCTTCCCTTTAGCTCCCTGTAGGTCTCTTCCCCCTCCTCAGTTTTGGCCAGCTGAAGAACATCCAACTTAGGGCTCTCCAATTCTTCCCCCTTCCCCCTTCTTCCTCTTCTAAATAGCTTTGTGGCGGTCTCAGCTTTCTACCCTTCAAGTAAGTAGCTTATCAGAACCGGACAAGGATAGCACTGGTTTTTCCCAGGCTAAGCAAGTACTTAAACTGTTTATTTGAATACAAAAATGGAGAGGAAGGAAAAAAAGGACAGCTAAGTGGAACGTCAAAGTTTACTTTGGTGCTTAAGCAACTTGAAGACTTAGGCTGCAGCTGTCGCACAGGGCTGGCTTTTAGATGTCTGATCACGATAAAGCCAAAAATCCTTCCCCTAAGGTTTCCAATTACAAAATACCTTCATCTAAGGGAAGACAACATGTATATATACAGACATTGCCAGAGGTTTGGAGTGCCTTCTCAGCACAACGTTTCTCTTACGGCACCAAGAACTTACTGGTACGACAAATGATGAATTTTAAGTGCTATTTTAAAGCAATTGACACTTAAATCCACAGTAGTGAGAAAACAGTCAAGAATTTGAACTTGCAAAATGGGAGAGGAGTCGTGACTTTCTCAACAGCTCTTACTATTGATGAAGCTCACAACCATCTCACTATTTGGAAGTGACATACTTTGCTAGTATGGGTGTGGAATTATTGCTGGAGGTGACTCACAAATTAAATCTATCTTCGCATTTTTGGGAAAGGGACGGCATTGAAGAAACTTTCAGGGTGGAGTGTGGCGGTCACGCGAGAGCTCCGTCCCACAAAAGTTCCCTAGGCAGCCTTAGATGTTGGCAATGCCAGGGGAGCTTGTTGTGCTGAGCCTAAGAGAAACTGTACGGAGGGTGGAGCGGAGTGGACACACCGCGGCCAGGCTCTGTGGTAAGGCGGGAACTGGAAGGTACTATGGAACAATGAGATGGAGACTCACCCTGATAATGAGGATACGTGCCTGGTCAAAGACAAAGCCGCTCTACAAAGACACAATAACCTCTTTAGTGTGTGTAAGGGTGTGTAGTGGAGTACCTGGGAATGGGCCCACAGTCTGTCACCTTTTGACAAAATACTCACGATAATCTCATTTTAATACTAATAAACACACCTCTGTCCCAAAGCTACCCACCTCCAAGGTGCCACCACCCCTCACTGAGCCTGCGCTCTGAATTTTTCTCGGTCTATACCTTTAAAAGCAAAGCAAGAAACTTTTACACCAATTACAACAAAGAAATATATGACCAGAGTCACTCAAGCTCCACCAGAAAAGTAAAAATAGTATAAAAAGGCTTAAGAGAGGAGGGACGTTAGGGAAGACACCATCGCAGACCTGCTCTGACACCTGGGATCAGTCAATGGGCTGAAACTCTCTTCCCCGCCAACTGGGACGCCTTTGGGTCAGATTCGAGCACTTGGCTATTCCAAGTGTTTCCCCGGCAGATGTAGAAACCTCT
This sequence comes from Gavia stellata, assembly GCF_030936135.1. Lineage (NCBI taxonomy): Eukaryota > Metazoa > Chordata > Aves > Gaviiformes > Gaviidae > Gavia > Gavia stellata. The sequence goes on along the minus strand of NW_026777259.1, from coordinate 57,103 downwards.
ATAGAGTTGCTTTGTCATTTAGCGCGCTTCTAGCCAGGCTGTAGTACTCATATTCTTGGTATATGCACATGCTTTGTGGGCAGTAATTCTATCACCGGCCATCCAAAAGAACTTGTGCATCTGTTGCTTTAATAAACTACACTATTCATTAATCTAGCCGTGAGAGTTCTCATTGAACGCCATCAAAGCCCTTAAGGGTGGCCGTGATACCTCATGCAACGCGGCTAGACTGAAAGCGTATGGAGTTACGAGTGCATCCGATGATGAGGAGGCTGAAGAGACCCCTGAATCCCAACCTCAATCGATCCCCTTACGGCCCTTGGTTAAAACTGAGACTGCTGTTGATGACGATGACGAGGTCCACGCTACTGCGCGTACAATTCCGCGGTCACCAGCAGAGTTGATAAAATTACAGGAGAAATACTCAAGGCGGTCACAAGAATCAGAGGTTGAGTATGTGTGGCGAGTTTCTCTTGAGGGGGCAGACCGAATCATGTTAAGTGAGGAAGAAGCAGGAGGCTTTTGGGGACCAGGAATCTTTTTAACTACCACGCCAGGGGATCATAATTACTAAGAGACATCTGACTCAACACAGAACCAAACATTTCTCACTTTGAAATACATCCCGATGAAAAGTGGCAGAACGCATTGAGCAGTGTCAGGCTGCGCAAAAGATTGGAGTGAGAAAAGGTGAAGGTGTCATTTGTGCTGTTTTAGGAGCCTGCTTATCTTGTGCTCAGCAAGAAGCTAAGGAAACCCCTGCTCCCGCACAAACTTCTGATGGAGAATATACAACTAGGAAGTTGGAAAAGGAGGTGCTGAAGTCATCGTTGGCCTTTGAGAGGGAGACAGGAAAAAACCTCACGAGTGAGAATAAAAAACTTGTGAGTGAGAATAATCTTCTTAGACAACTATTGGAAAGGGGGAATCGGGTGTTAGATAAAATGCAACCTTCTGTCCCAGCTAAGCAAATGCGTAGATTAATGCGTAGCGCAATCCCTGAAACCCGGGATGGTGATATTTGGTTTGACAGTGATGATGATGAGGCTGAAGAGACCCCTGATTCCCAACCTCAAACGATCCCCTTACGGCCCTTGGTTAAAACTGACACTGCTGTTGATGACGACGATGAGGTCCATGCTACTGTGTGTACAATTCCGCGGTCACCAGCAGAGTTGATAAAATTACAGGAGAAATACTCAAGGCGGTCACAAGAATCAGAGGTTGAGTATGTGTGGCGAGTTTCTCTTGAGGGGGCAGACCGAATCATGTTAAGTGAGGAAGAAGCAGGAGGCTTTTGGGGACCAGGAATCTTTTTAACTACCACGCCAGAGGATCATAATTACTCCTTAACTGCACGAGCTGCATACTGCGCAGGCAGTACAGATCCTCAGGAGAGGGGGGAACCACTGGAGATTAAAGCCACAGGCTAATCCAACCTGGCTGCAGCAGTACAGAAAGCAGCCTGCCCACAAGCCATACATGAGAGAGATGAGTTAAGGAAATCCCCAGTGCTGGCTCCCATCGACCCGGCACGATTAACCCCTTTTATTCACGGTCTCCTTGACTGGCTCAAGATGTTTGTAGCAAATACTCAAGATCGCTTACAAGCTGCTCGCGCAGATGCTGATCGTGGCCATAGTCGAGGTCAGCACACCCCCATACCCACCTGGAGCAAATTTGTACAAGAAATAGATAGGTATGGACACCGAATGGGCTGGGTCACTACTTTCCACTAGTTCGCCCAGTGGAAAGCCCCCACATCATGCCCGGCGAGTTCACCAAGTTCACACCCAAAACCCTAAATCCAAGGGGAGGTTCAAACCTGATAAGGAATCAGGCACAATAAAATTGAGTCTGTTAGAAACATCTGTACCCTTACCCCCCTCTAAAATCACCAATGTTCGGCAATATCCATTGCCGGCAGCAGCCCTTACAGGGATTGACGGGGTGGTGATGGAATTGGAGAAAAGAGACATCATCAAAGGGACTCATTCACCTTACAATTCACCGGTGTGGCCAGGAAAGAAACCCACCGCGCAGTGGCGTTTTACAGTAGATTTTCGACAGTTCAATGCTGATACTGCACCTTCAACTGCCGCAGTTCCAAACATTCCCCCACTATTGTTCACAACGCTTTGGCTAAGGTCCTAGCAGAGATTCCTGTTCCACCTGGCAGCACAGCATATAACAAATCAGGAGAGCTACACTGGATTAGCACCCGGTGGACCTCACCCTCCTTTTAACCCTGCCGGTCGAATACGACCAAGCACGCTTTTGTTTTCTTGTGTTCACAGGAATCCTGAACGAACTGCGCGGGAACAGATGAACTAAAGGACCGTTGAAGATAATCTTAAAATGCAATCAATGACTTAAATTGAAAGTAAAACTTAATTGATTGATTCATTCATTCATTCATTCATTCAAATTAAAACAAATTATGCTGACTCCTCCAGGCAGGAAAACTGTAATACCGAGTGTTACAAAACAACTGAACCGAATTCAGATTGCTGATACAATTTCACCTTTACCAAACCTGTAACTGTATATTGTATTTGGGGCTACAGAGGCACAGAATTACCTTTTAAATTTATGATTGATACAGCAACATCTGTGCCACTTGTAAAGAATAAGAAACCTCTGTCCCCACAAATCTCTGAAAACATACCAACTCGGCCTCCTATTAGTCTAACTCCTTACATCTTCAACACACGTCCTTACATAATTAAAAATACCGGTCAACAACAAGTGCTTTTTAACCCGTCACATTCCCTCAAACGTGTGGAATTAGCTATGCAGACCAGCATCTCTGCAATGAAACCTACCTGTTCACCATTCCTGAGTACATCTTACGCAGGACGGTCAGCATGGTTACATGGAAGGACTCTCATCTCTCCAAAACGATCAAAGAGAGATGGGACTGCTGTCTTAGGAACAGGACTGGGAGTCCTAAACAGCTTAGATGCTGAGGTACTTGCCAATAAACTAGCCACCGTAACCAGTGATCTAAATAAATTGCAACACCCTTTACAATCTTCTCTTTCAGCTCTGGGAACTAACCAATGGCTCTTCTCGGATATATTGCCTCAGTGGGCAGGAGTAAATGAGAAGGACCACCACTTGATTACAGAGGCACTTGATGGGGCCCAAAATAATGTTTCTCTGGCCCTTACTTGCATCCAACCACAGCTGTGCATGCAATCAATGGCAGCTGCAATTATACGGGAAGGTGAGGAAGGCACCTTACCTGCTGAAATTTGGAAGACACTTTGGGACAAGGCAATTGAATTCAAAAGGAAATTGCAGCCCTGGTGGTATTTGGTTAATTTCACTTGCGACCCCACTGACAGTAAAGCCACAGCTTTGGTTTTAACCATATACAATGCTTCGGTATACACTATATACCCAATCATTGCGCTGGGAGTGAATCAACATGGAACTATACTCTATCCTATAGGGCACAGAGTATGGGCCCAGCAGAACGGAAGTAAATGGCAAACTGTTGATGTCGATGCCTGTACTGTGCCAGAACAACAACGGTTCATTTGTGAAAGCAATACCATCAAAGCCCAAGACATCTGCCTCGACACAGAACCAAACATTTCTCACTTTGAAATACATCCCGATGAAAATCCTGAAACTATCCTTATCTATGTTGGGAATGGATGTGTTTGTATGAGAACCCTTTGCCATTCCCTCCTTGCAGATGAAACCACTGTAAATACTGGTAGTCCCTCAAATATCTCTATTTGCCGTTTCACTGAAATTACAGGATGTGACTTCAGTTATTCAGCTCCTGTCACAACTCATCCATTGCTACAATCCAACTACGCCTTATTTCAAGATCTCCTGTCTGCTCCTATTGGAATGAAGAAACTACTACAACATGAGGATCTGAAGGGGTTCTTGAAGAGGCTTCCAGAAAATGGACAAAAGACTCTAATTACTGTCCATCACGATGCAGACGAGATACATCGAGTGATGGAAAGAGTTAAGAGAGACGGAGAACATGAACGGTGGGACACCCCTTTTGGAGGGTCACCAACTGCCAAAGGGATTCTCAACAAATTGCTTCACCCTGTTGCTGTTTTATTAATACTCACTGTATTGTGCTTTATTGTGATGATCATTCTGTGGGTAAAACTTTGGATTATGATGAAACGCTTAACTCATCTAGGATCCCCACAAGATGCCTGGGTTCTTGATAATCCTCACCACGGGAACGCGTGTAATATTCCCAATTTCTTCTAAATGTCATGAAGCTTGAGTGACTATAGTCACGCGGTGGATTAGGTGGAATTATTGCTGGAGGTGACTTAGAAATTAAATCTACATTCGCATTTTTAGCAAAGGGACAGCACTGACGAAACTGCCACATTGCTCAGCCCTTTAACGCGACAATTGGTCTGGTTAGAAACTCAGCAGGCTGCCTTGTTCATCACTGTGTCTTTTTTCCACCCTTTGCTTCACTAAGCAGGTTTTAAAGATAAAACAGTGGCTTAGATTAGTTTCTCGTTAATTCTTAAGTTCTCTGTCCTCTGCTTTGACAGGTGGTGATTCAAGAGCTCTCTGTACTCAGAAGCTCTACAGCCGCATAACCCAGCAGGAGCAGTGGGGGACACCAGCCAGATAGACCAAGACCTACTACTTCTTCTTTCTGTTACGGCCATAAACCTTAAGGAGCATAAAAGTTACTCTTCTGAGAGCAAAAGCAGAACGGGATGAAGGCGCTTGAGATTTTTGGAACTGGTCTCCCATATATCATGTCTAGGTAGCACGAAAAACTTTCTTTTGATCCCATTTCACAGTTCCTTCACAGCCAGAAAGAAATTCCATTAGAGGAATTTTCATACCACTGAACTGGCAAAAAGGTGGGCAAGCCTGTTTATCCCTTTTTATCCTTTTACACTTGTCCCATAAAACCCTTTGCCACGCTCCAGCTCACCACCTCTCTAAGCAGAAAAGTCCCATCTGCCACACACTTGTCATAAACGAGGTAGGATATGACAACGTTTCAACTACATCAGTAGTTATAAAATTAGAAACTTGAAAATGCAAAAAAGAAAAAAAAAAAGAAAAAAGGGTGGTGGGGGAAAAATTATTTTCTACCTTGACTGTCAGGTCCTTAAGCTGCCAGTATTTAACATTACTGTCTCTGTATTTCAAGGTCACGATTGCATCAGTTCTGCTATATGTGGATATCAGTGAGAGCTTACCTGCCTTTCACCAGTTCAGGCGCTCCACCTAGGCTTCTTCACAGACTGCATTTTTCTGGGGTGTTTTTTTTTAATATTTAAAAGGTTAGAATCCCACCCTCCTAGGTAAAACGGGCAAAAGAGCACATTGAGTTACGCTTCTCTTGATTTAAATACACCAAGTTAGCTCCGCTGGTACCTTCACCCACAAGAACCTTAACACCTCCAACTTTATAGACACCCCTAAATTATTTTTGTAAACAGCAAATTACTAACCATAGTACAACACTCTAGGAAAGAGAAAAAGAATGCACACCATCAGCATTTTCCTTTTTGACTAGAAAATGAAAATCTCAAACAGCAGATAAGCCTCAATTAAAAATCAACCAAATCTGGACCCCAAGTGGGGTATGAGTTACAAGATGACACCCATCTGGACTCGACTCTTGAAAGCAATCATGCACTAAGGAAAATTCTAGGTTGTTATGCAGAGGTTTCACTAGAGTCTTGGCAACTTAATTGGGGACATGAAAGGTATTTGCACTACAGTACCACGCGCAGCAAAGAAAACTGCTCTTGCGGTTCCATTCCAACGCCGCATCCTCAAACCAAACGAGGCTGCTGCGTTTGAGGAACAGGGATGGAAAGCTCACCTGCCATCCCAAAGATACGCTGTGGCTTTTCTTCACTATTTGACACTTTCCTCGGGCTTGGTAAAGCTTTTGGAGAGTCTGAAGCAAAGGCCCATAGCTTTTTCCTCTTTGTAATGGTGGATGTCTGGGTTTTCACAGGTTGCTTTGCTGTGGGGCACCACTTGTACCCTGCATTTGCCTTCATAAAAGCATCCTTGTACCAGAAAAGAAAAGGAAAATTACCAGGCGTGCCAGTCATGACATGATACTAGCCGCAGGGCAACAGACTGCACTGCTTGTAAGACGATTTAATCCAGGAAAAAATCCTTAAATATCTTGATTTTTGAACAGTTTAATCACCTGCTTACAGTCTGACCGCCAACACAATCTAACAAGAAGAAATGTTAAGATAAGCAGAGCTCTATTTAAAAAAGGGGGGTTTCTCCTTCCTCTCCTGAGGCTTCATCACGCAGAGCAGGCTGAAGTTCTAACCCTCCAAACTGCTCCCCAGTGCTTGTACGCTCACTCTGGGAAACGCAGACAGCTCTTCGAATTCTTTTGCAGGTACAAGCTTTGTTTACTCTCTAGTTCGAATGAAATGAAAACACACATTGAGCAACAAATGCAGCACGATGCTCCTTACCTTGCACTCATCTTTCTCTAATAGGTCAGTATTTTACAATAGTGGAGTATGCTCGTTCCCAAACCAGGCACTGAAATTAAACCACTCCCAGTACCACCTCATTTTCAGTGACTTCCAATACACCACCCCAGCATTCCTTCCAAAATGTACCAGGCTGCACGGCTGCATAAAATAAACTGGGACCACTGCAAACTTTCTTGGGCCTGGAGCACACAGCACACATCTCAGCTGTTTGCTATACTCTCGGTAGGAGGCAGCAAAAGGAACAGCGCCAGGCTACACGTAGTGGGGTAGGGGGAAAAGGTCAGGATCCTACACAGCTTGGGGCGTAGGGGGAAGGACGGGAACCTATTCTGTCTCCGTCTCCTTCCCTCCCCAGCTCTCGGGTCACTCCCGAGGCTGCCCCGGCCGGGCCTGGCTGCAGCTGACCGGAACCCCATGGCACCGGGCGGTTTGGAGCTCCCCACCGCCACCCCCGGGCGGCCCCAGCCCTCACCTCAGCCAGGCTGCAGCTGGAGCAGAGACTGTGCCTCCGGAGACCAACACGGCTGCCGGGAAGCCAAGCGTGGGGAAAAGACAGCTCCCACCATGGGCTAGGAATGAACATGGCCGCCTGGCAGCACCAGGCCCCAGGCCTACAGCTCCCAGCATGCCCCGGGGTGCTCCTTCCTGCTGTCTGGCCCTGCGCGGACCCGGGCCCCGGCCCGGCCCCGCCCCCCCAGGCCCCATGGCCGCCTCCCCGGGGCTGCCCCGGCCCAGGCCCAGGCCCCCGAGCCCCGGTGGAGCAGGGAGGAGGAGGAGGAGAGAGGGACAGAGCGGCAGGGAGGGGTGGTGCAGGGTGGTGGGGTCACCAGAGAGGGCTGGCAGACGGACAGGGAGACGAGGAGAACAGTGGGGAGCTGGGCAGGGAGTGGGGGAAGGAAGAACACTGCTGAGGAGCCGGCCCAGGGATGGGGCTGCAAAGAGACGGAGGGGAAGGGGACAGCGGGGTGCAGGGAGGAAACTAGTGCTAAGCAGCGGGAGAGAGGAAAAGAGCGAGAAAAAGACGAGCAGGAAGGAGGAAAGAGGGACGGCCTGACACAGGCAGGGTGAGGGAGCGAGACAGGGGGGCAGGGAGACAGGAAAGGCACCAGGAGAGCAGAGCGACAGCGAGATGGGACAGGGAGCGGGACAGAGGGAGAGAGGGGAAAGGGTGAGGGGGAAAAGGAAGAGAGGAGAGAGAATGACCGACAACTTGAGACGGGGGCAAAGCCCTGCAGCGTCACAAACACGCCCAGAAACTCAAGTTCTCCTTTGGCGGAGGCTATAGCACAGGCCTTCGCTCAAACGGAGATGAACAAACAGCACTGCCCCCGCCCCGGCCCAGGAACCCTCGGCCGCCCTGGCCCCGCACCTCATGCTGCTACTGGCGTCCCCAGGAACAGCAACCCCACCCCACGCTGCTACCATCGCCCCCACATCCCCCACCCCACTATGAGCAACCCCCACAAGTACCTCCCGGGGACCTCCACAAAGGGAGGTCGCAGGGACTCTCCTACGAAAATCTCATTCCCCAGCTATTGCACCAATTCATCTTGACACTATGAAATCGCATCAAGTTCCTTAAGACAGACACAGACAGAGACAGAGACAGAGACAGAGACAGAGACAGAGAAATACCTCCAGTTGACATGGTATACTGCACAGTCGTGGGTCAGTCAGCATGACTAAAGGACCCCAGCTCATTGCAAGGAGGAGAAGGACAGCCCCCACCCGCAAGAAGAAAGGATCCCCCTGGACTACCCAGGTCACACCAGCATCCCAGCCCCTCCGGCACCTCTGGGAAAGCCTCCCAGGGTCTGGCATCAGAGATAAGGAACTGCAGCGACACCGACTCCAGGGATGTCTACATGAAGAAAGACGCAGGTGGATGACGACGCATCAGAATTAGAGTTGCTCTGCAAAACAGCAGCGTGTGTGTGTGTGTGTGTTAAGTAGCGATTGGTCAAATCACGTTGGACCTGAATACCTGAAAGGTATGAGAACCACGTGTAAAAGCACATTCGAGGTGCCCCAGGTTGAATGGGAGAGCTCATACGCACGAATGCCAGAATTCCTCCCCTGGGGCACAGAGGGGGAGGACAAAACCAACTCAAAAGCGCCCTGACCCCCGCCATCCCCACCGCAGGAGCAGGATGGGGCAGCACACACAGGTTGGCATCGCAGGGCCACCGGTGCTGGCCCCATCCCTTCCCCTTGGACAGGATATTCACCTCCCCACAAAAGTCACGCTTGGCATGGGAAATGGTGGGGATGGGAGACCGCTGGGATAGGAAACCATCACGGGGCTGAGGAAATCATCATGAGGCTGGGAAACCATTGTGGGTATGGGAAATCAGCATGGAGGACAGAAAATCATGGGCAGGACAGGAAATCACTGAGATGGGAAGTTGTTGTGGGATGAAAAATCAAACCGTCACAAGGCTGGGTGAAGCACGTGCTGGCGGAATGATCGCCATGGAGACGGAACCTGATTGACCCCAACAAACCCCACCCTGACCAACCGCCATGGCAGGTACAGCAGCAGGCTCCCGCTCCTCCTGGTGTTCCTGCCCTCCAGGTAAACCCCCAGCCAGCTCTGCCCGCCAATATCTCACCCCATCACTCCTCTTTGCTTCCCCCACAGACAGGTTCCCTCTTGGGCTGCCGATGGCATCGGAAGTGCCCGGTGCGAGCTTCACCATTCCGGCCATGACACCACCGGTCACTACCCGCGTGCTGCCTTCTGTCCCGGGGCTGCCGGTGTCCTCTGAGCCTGCCCAGGTCCACCCCATCACCTACCAGATGGCGCAGGCCAGCGTCTGGCATGGGGTGCCAGGGCCCCTGGGGGCTCCGGGGCAGCTGGTGCAGCTCCCCCAAGGGGTGCAGCTCCCCCCTGTGGAGCAGCTCCCCCAAAGGGTGCAGCTCCCCACCATGGGGCACCTCCCCACAGTGGTGCAGCTCCCCCCCGGGGTGCAGCTCCCCACCATGGGGCAGCTGCCCCAAGGGGTGCAGCTCCTCTCTGTGGTGCAGCTCCCCTCCATGATGCAGCTCCCCCAAGGGGTGCAGCTCCCCCGCGTGCCTGCTCCCTGTCCCCCTGCCTATGGCTGGGGACAGCAGGTTGTGACAGGGATGCTGCTGCCCTGCCAGACGATGGGGCTGGGGACCGTGGTCCAGGGGGAGCCCCTGTACCCCACGGCCTCCTGCCCGCTGCATGTCCCTACGCCACCCCGCCGCCCCGTGGCTCAGCATTGGGTGCAGGGCCCCCCTGTGGCCCACACCCTGTCCGGCAGCGCTCAGAAGCTGTTGGAGGCCTCCAACAAGGACAGGGCGGCCAGCGAGGACAGCGTCCCTGCCCCCAGCCCCCACCAGACCGCCCTGGCTCCGCCGACCGGCAGAACCATGACGAAGCCCAAAGGTGAGTTTTGGGGGGTGGCAGAGCCCACAGGTGGGCGGCCAAGCTGAGGAAATCTTGCATCACCCTGGGGTTGGGTTGGCTTTGTTTGTTTTTGTAGCAGCGGTGACCACCCTGGCGGCCCCAGGGAAGCCCGCGGATCTGCCCGAGTGGGGGCCAGCGCCCTTGGCCCAGGCCTCTCCCTGTGTCCAGGCGCAGGACACCACCGGCAACAATCCGCTCGCCTGGTTCCACACCGTGGATGGCGAGGACACCGTCCCCGACGTGCACGACAGCCCCAGCTTGGCCGCCTTCCTCCACGAGCTCCCCGACCTCTCCGAGTATGTGGTAGAAGGCGGCTGCCCCAAGGAGCCAGCGGTGGTGTTGGGGCTGGGGGACGGCGAGGACACCATCCACGATGTGCCCGACTTGACTGACTTCCTCAGTGAGATCCCCGACCTCTCCGAGTACGTGGCGGAGGGCGGCCGCCCCTGCCCCAAGGAGCGAGCGGTGGCGGTGGGGCTGGGGGACAGCGAGGACACCCTCCCTCATGTCCTTCATTTCCCCAACAGCCTCGCCAGCACCGCTTTCCTTGATGAACTCCACGACTTGTCCGAGCACGTGGTGGACAGCGACTGCCCCCAAGACCAAGCGGTTCTGGCACGCCCAGGGGACGCTGAGGGCACCATCTTGACCGCCAGTGTCCCCAGCTTGACTGCCGAGGTCCTCGATGAGCTCCGCGACCTCTCTGAGTATGTGTTGGAAGGGGGCTGCCCCAAGGAGCGAGCGGTGGCGGCGGGGCTGGGGGATGGTGAGGACACCATGCCTGACGTCCCCTACGTCCCCAACTTGACCACCTCCCTCAACAAGCTCCCCCGCCTCTTGGAGTACAGGGCAGAGGGCGGCTGCAACACGGAGCAAGCGGCGGCGGTGATGCTGGTGGACGGTGAAGAGCTCTTCCCCGATCTCCAGGACAGCCTTGCCGGCAGTGCCTCCTTCAGCAAAGTCCGTGACTTCTTGGAGGACGGGGTGGAGGGCGACTGCCCCGAGGACCGCCTGGCGGCAGTGATGCTGGGGGACGCTGACCCCTTCTGGGGGGTGGCGGCCTCCCCCTTGCAGGACCCCGAGGGGAAGCAGGGCGGGGTGGCGGCAGACCTCCCCACCTGGCTGCCACTGTCTCCTTTGGAGACTTCCAAGGAGAGCTCACCGGAGAGCTCCCGAGAGAGGTCTCCGGAGACTTCAGAGGACAGCCCTGTGGACAGTCCCCGAAAGGATCCCCTGAAGGGTCCTCAGGAGAGTCCCCTGCTGAGCCCCCTGCGGATCCCCCTGCTCAGTCCCCTGGCCAGCCCCCCAGCTGCCCCCCAGCATCAACCGCTCTGAATGGAAAAAACAGTGGCGGAGGCGCCGTGGAGGAAGCCCCCGGAGGCTTTGACCAGCTTGCCGCTGCCTCCGGCCATTGTCTCCTGCCAGGTGGTGCCTAGATGGGGCAAGGCGGGCAGCAGGAAGGCCAAACGCCCCGCACCAGCCAGCACACCCCAGACGCAGAAGACCACCCGCGGGACTCAAAATCACTCAAGAAACCTCTGGCCGGGGAACCTTGATGGCGACGGCACAGCGGCGGGCAGCAGCGGGCAGCAGGCAGGAAGCACCAAGCCAAGAGCCTCCAACAGCAACAAGGTGCCCGCCAAGAGCCGTAGAACCATAGGGAACACCAGGGACGATGGTCCTTCGAGCCATGGGAGGGGAAAGGTTTAATGCAGCCGGTCCACCAAAACCCCGCAGCACGAAGGCCGTAAACCGCTGGCCTGGGGCTCCAGACCCACGCCCAGCCTGGGGGCCCTTGCCCGCCCTGGTCCCCCGGCCCCCTGCGCTTTAAGCTACGGCTCCCAGCTGCCCAGAGACTGCAGTATGTTCAATGGAACCGGCGACACGGCGCCGCCGGCCAACGGCACCGCCGGGTGTCGGGGCCCGGCTGGGCCCCGCGGCTCCCAGCAGCACTGGGCCGCACGCCGCTGCACGTCCGCGCCCCCGTCGGACCACTGCAGAGGAGGCCGCGCCCCCTGCCCGGCACAGGCTGCACCAGCGGCATCACCTCGCGGTTACAAAAAGAAACAACCGCTCCGCAACCAGCGTCCCCACCCCGGCCTGCTACCAACACCCCTGCTACAGCCATCTCTACCCCATCCTGCTACTGGCAGCCCCACCACCGGCATCCCCACCTCACGCTGGTACCGGCCTCACCAGAACAGCATCCCCGCCCCAGCGCTGAGGACGCCCCGCAACGACCGGAGGGCGCACTTGCTCAACTCCATCCAGGGTTTACACCCACTTGGGCAAAGGGTGAAGGTGGTGGGGCTACTGCGCCAACCGCCCGACCCGAAGCCCCGGGCCGGCCCCAGCGTGCCCCCCAGGGTCCACAGTCCCCTGCCGGCAGCCCCAAGACCCAGCGCGGGGCCAACTGCCTCCAACAACACGGTTGATGGCAAGAAGGAGATGGCATCGGCGGCGGCATCGAGCACCAAGTCACGCACCGGGGCAGCTACCAAACCCAAGCAGCCCAGCTGGCTGCGTCTGTCGCCCAAGGGGGGCCAAAACCCACGCGAGACGCTGCTGCAGCACCTGTGTGCGCTGCCGCGGCTGCCACGCCCTCCCGACGACTCCCGACGTGCTATCCCTCGGGCCCTGGGGGGGCCTCACGCCTGCGCCCAGCCCGCTGGAAGAGCAGCAGGAATCGCTGCCCACCACACCCCAGCAGCGGCCCGAGCAAGAGCGCATGAAGAAGCTGTCCCAAGAGGAGCGGGCCAATTTCCTTTCACTGAACTATACAAAAACTCTCTCTACAACAATAAATTACACGTGCCTGGGACCATTCCCTGGCATGGAGGCCAGCTGGCACAATACCCTTGTCCATTGGGTTGCATTTTGTTATGCAAAATTTGCATGCAGAAGAGCTGCATCCAAAACGCCCACTGGGAAATCCCCTGGCCCATCCCCACTCGTGAGTGCGGCTGAGGAATTTGTTGATTTTTCCAGCCGACATGGGCCAGGCCTGTACCTGTAAACCTCCAAACGCTTTAACACTACAGATGATCACGGTCCAGTTCACGCAAACACTCACTGGTGCTCTTTAATTCAGTACCACAGATGCTGCCAAAAGTTCTCCCTCAGACAGCATCTCACGCTCACATACACACGGTAGGTGTTTTCAGTACACTCTTAGAACAGCAGGAAGCAGAAGCAGAGGAAAGCAACGTGAATAAACCAAGTTCATCCACTCTCTCAGGGATAGAAGAGTGGCTCCTTGCCTTAAGAATACAGCCTAAAGAGCATCTGGCATCAAACCCAAAGTTCAGCTCCAGTTAATTTGTTCCATTACCGTGAGGAACAGGTAGAAGGCGTGGGGGGTTTTTTTGCTTGTATTTTGTTTTTAAACAACTTACGTTTAAATAAAGAAGGGAACAAAAGGTATTAAGCATCTAGAAGCGGACCAGGCACTATCAGAAGCGTAGGATCTCTAACAAGAAGTGACTGAAGTAATGGAGACCGAAAATGGGAAGGGTCAGCAAGTACCCAAGCACAATTCACAAGTGAAGCGATCCTGTCAGCATTGCACTTTTTGCCATCAAAATACTTGATCAGCAACAGCTCAGCCCTTCAAAGAAGAGGACATCAGAGCCATTCAAAAGGGAAAAGGGAACACGTATCTTGAAAGACAATGCCTGAAGAGGCAGTTCATCTGGAGGAAGGGGAGACTGGAAGAGATCTCCAGGCCCATCATTGTTGCAAATACTCTGATTTCTAAATAATCAAGATTTGGTCATGCAGAAGGGTTAAGTTTGATTAATAAATAAAAGAATAAAATACAAATGTATAAGCTAGGAGTGTTAAGTTGGAAACAATAACCATAGGAATCTCACCAGGTAGTCACTCTTCCGTTCTAAGGAACTAATCGTAACGCGATGGAACGATGAAGAATCGAATAGAGAAGTTTTGTTTGAGTCCCGTAACACTGTGACCAGCTATGCACCAGTGATGCTGCTTGGAAAGTTCCTTACCTTTCCCACCTTGATTTGAATATCAAGAATGCCAATCAATAGATATTACTAGAAATAGCCATTGATTATTTCCAAGAATGGATATTGATAGAATGGTATAATCAAGAGAGCGATTAATGAAAAATTAAATTAGGTATTTTGTGTAATGATAACTAGGTATGATTTATCTGTGATTTCATCATAAACTAGCTGTTGAACAGGTAGGGTTGTGAATAGGTAGGGTTGCTTGTCAAGAGAATGAGAAGTCGTAGGCCTGGTCAGGAAACCGAGGAAAACTTAGGGAGATTCCAAGAATGGAATTGTGCAACTGAGCTGAGCATGCGCAAAGATTGGGTTCAACTAGAAGACACCATGACAAAGACTATGGACGACCACCAGAGGACCTTAGACGACCACCTGTGTACCTGGAGGCGCATGCGTCACGAGCGTTTACATATACTAATGAGTTCTCGGAAACTGTATGAATATGTTAATTGTTTCTTGGAAAGACGATGACTAGGTATACTTTGATTGTACATAACTTCTGTAGCGGAGGAACCAAGCACGCACTCTAGGTGCGCTGATCCCTTGTGCGTCCAGCGCTGCAATAAGAAGTGCCTGCAATCCTCGATACTTTGTGTAGATGAGTTTTTATGTTACAGATTTGTAACATCATAACCTCACTGAACCTCCTATTAAGCAATAACGGGTTGGCTGGTTGCTTTCTACCTTATTTCCGTCGGAAGGCTCTTGCAGCACCCAAATCTTCTAAGCATTAAGAGGTTTCTTCCAGCTTTCAGCTTAAATTTACTCAGGGCCTGGTGGCACCCATTTTTTCTGCTGCCCATACCTTCAAGCTTAGTAACTGTTCTCCCTACACGGTATTTTCCTCTTTTGCATTTACAGGAGTCACCCCACTCTTCGCCCACTTGCTTTTCTAGCCTAAGCAAATCAAGAACTCCTGATGCCACCGCGCATGTCCGTCTCCCGTGCCCCACCAATCCCTGCAGCTCTCCTCTCCAGTTATTCCAGGGGGAGTTCATCTTTCTTGGACGCGAAGGACCAGCAGAGCAACCATGTCCGATGAGCTGGGCTCCGTTCAATGGCATTAACTCTTCCATGCGGTTCCTGAAAAGGCTTTGCCTGACACACTGCAGTGTAGCACTTTCTTATCTCCACATCACACTGCTGGCTCCCAGCTGCTCTCCTGTGCTTCCTTTTAGCTCCCTGTAGGTCTCTTCCCCCTCCTCAGTTTTGGCCAGCTGAAGAACATCCAACTTAGGGCTCTCCAATTCTTCCCCCTTCCCCCTTCTTCCTCTTCTAAATAGCTTCGTGGCGGTCTCAGCTTTCTGCCCTTCAAGTAAGTAGCTTATCAGAACCGGACAAGGATAGCACTGGTTTTTCCCAGGCTAAGCAAGTACTTAAACTGTTTATTTGAATACAAAAATGGAGAGGAAGGAAAAAAAGGACAGCTAAGTGGAAAGTCAAAGTTTACTTTGGTGCTTAAGCAACTTGAAGACTTAGGCTGCAGCTGTCGCACAGGGCTGGCTTTTAGATGTCTGATCACGATAAAGCCAAAAATCCTTCCCCTAAGGTTTCCAATTACAAAATACCTTCATCTAAGGGAAGACAACATGTATATATATACAGACATTGCCAGAGGTTTGGAGTGCCTTCTCAGCACAACGTTTCTCTTACGGCACCAAGAACTTACTGGTACGACAAATGATGAATTTTAAGTGCTATTTTAAAGCAATTGACACTTAAATCCACAGTAGTGAGAAAACAGTCAAGAATTTGAACTTGCAAAATGGGAGAGGAGTCGTGACTTTCTCAACAGCTCTTACTATTGATGAAGCTCACAACCATCTCACTATTTGGACGTGACATACTTTGCTAGTATTGGTGTGGAATTATTGCTGGAGGTGACTCACAAATTAAATCTATCTTCGCATTTTTGGGAAAGGGACGGCATTGAAGAAACTTTCAGGGTGGAGTGTGGCGGTCACGCGAGAGCTCCGTCCCACAAAAGTTCCCTAGGCAGCCTTAGATGTTGGCAATGCCAGGGGAGCTTGTTGTGCTGACCCTAAGAGAAACTGTACGGAGGGTGGAGCGGAGTGGACACACCGCGGCCAGGCTCTGTGGTAAGGCGGGAACTGGAAGGTACTATGGAACAATGAGATGGAGACTCACCCTGATAATGAGGATACGTGCCTGGTCAAAGACAAAGCCGCTCTACAAAGATACAATAACCTCTTTAGTGTGTGTAAGGGTGTGTAGTGGAGTACCTGGGAATGGGCCCACAGTCTGTCACCTTTTGACAAAATACTCACGATAATCTCATTTTAATACTAATAAACACACCTCTGTCCCAAAGCTACCCACCTCCAAGGTGCCACCACCCCTCACTGAGCCTGCGCTCTGAATTTTTCTCGGTCTATACCTTTAAAAGCAAAGCGAGAAACTTTTACACCAATTACAACAAAGAAATATATGACCAGAGTCACTCAAGCTCCACCAGAAAAGTAAAAATAGTATAAAAAGGCTTAAGAGAGGAGGGACGTTAGGGAAGACACCATCGCAGACCTGCTCTGACACCTGGGATCAGTCAATGGGCTGAAACTCTCTTCCCCGCCAACTGGGACGCCTTTGGGTCAGATTCGAGCACTTGGCTATTCCAAGTGTTTCCCCGGCAGATGTAGAAACCTCTATAGAGTTGCTTTGTCATTTAGCGCGCTTCTAGCCAGGCTGTAGTACTCATATTCTTGGTATATGCACATGCTTTGTGGGCAGTAATTCTATCACCGGCCATCCAAAAGAACTTGTGCATCTGTTGCTTTAATAAACTACACTATTCATTAATCTAGCCGTGAGAGTTCTCATTGAACGCCATCAAATCCCTTAAGGGTGGCCGTGATACCTCATGCAATGCGGCTAGACTGAAAGCGTATGGAGTTACGAGTGCATCCGATGATGATGAGGCTGAAGAGACCCCTGATTCCCAACCTCAATCGATCCCCTTACGGCCCTTGGTTAAAACTGAGACTGCTGTTGATGACGACGACAAGGTCCACGCTACTGCGCGTACAATTCCGCGGTCACCAGCAGAGTTGATAAAATTACAGGAGAAATACTCAAGGCGGTCACGAGAATCAGAGGTTGAGTATGTGTGGCGAGTTTCTCTTGAGGGGGCAGACCGAATCGTGTTAAGTGAGAAGAAGCAGGAGGCTTTTGGGGACCAGGAATCTTTTTAACTACCACGCCAGGGGATCATAAATACAAAAAGACATCTGACTCAACACAGAACCAAACATTTCTCACTTTGAAATACATCCCGATGAAAATCCTGAAACTATCCTTATCTATGTTGGGAATGGATGTGTTTGTATGAGAACCCTTTGCAATTCCCTCCTCGCAGATGAAACCACTGTAAATACTGGTAATCCCTCAAATATCTCTATTTGCCGTTTCACTGAAATTACAGGATGTGACTTCAGTTATTCAGCTCCTGTCACAACTCATCCATTGCTACAATCCAGCTACACCTTATTTCAAGATCTCCTGTCTGCTCCTATTGGAATGAAGAAACTACTACAACATGAGGATCTGAAGGGGTTCTTGAAGAGCTACAGCTCCCAGCATGCCCCGGGGCGCTCCTTCCTGCTCTCTGGCCCTGCGGGGATCAGACAGAGAGAGAGAGAGAGAGAGAGA
Organism: Gavia stellata; assembly: GCF_030936135.1. Taxonomy (NCBI): domain Eukaryota; kingdom Metazoa; phylum Chordata; class Aves; order Gaviiformes; family Gaviidae; genus Gavia; species Gavia stellata. Next base: position 39,476 of record NW_026777259.1, on the reverse strand, counting down.
TACATCCAACTGACATGGTATACTGCACAGTCGTGGGTCAGTCAGCATGACTAAAGGACCCCAGCTCATTGCAAGGAGGAGAAGGACAGCCCCCACCCGCAAGAAGAAAGGATCCCCCTGGACTACCCAGGTCACACCAGCATCCCAGCCCCTCCGGCACCTCTGGGAAAGCCTCCCAGGGTCTGGCATCAGAGATAAGGAACTGCAGCGACACCGACTCCAGGGATGTCTACATGAAGAAAGAAGCAGGTGGATGACGACGCATCAGAATTAGAGTTGCTCTGCAAAACAGCAGCGTGTGAGTGTGTGTGTGCGTGCGCATTCAAGGTGCCCCGGGTTGAACGGGAGAGCTCATACGCACGAATGCCAGAATTCCTCTTGCAATGCTGTACTTTGCGCCGCGGCGTCTCTCCTCGGTCGGCACGGGCCAGTGGCCAAATTTTCCTGACAGCTCCCCATTGTGGCAGCATGGTACCGGTGCCGGCACCGGTTCCACCACAGTTGGGAGCAGCAGCTGCTCTCCCGGGGCACAGAGGGGGAGGACAAAACCAACTCAAAAGCGCCCTGACCCCTGCCATCCCCACCGCAGGAGAAGAATGGGGCAGCACACACAGGTCGGCATCGCAGGGCCACCGGTGCTGGCCCCATCCCTTCCCCTTGGACAGGATATTCACCTCCCCGCAAAAGTCACGCTTGGCATGGGAAATGGTGGGGATGGGAGACCGCTGGGATAGGAAACCATCACGGGGCTGAGGAAATCATCGTGAGGCTGGGAAACCATTGTGGGTGTGGGAAATCAGCATTGAGGACAGAAAATCATGGGCAGGACAGGAAATCATTGAGATGGGAAGTTGTTGTGGGATGAAAAATCAAACCGTCACAAGGCTGGGTGAAGCAGGTGCTGGCGGAATGATCGCCATGGAGACGGAAGCTGATTGCCCCCAACAAACCCCACCCTGACCAACCGCCATGGCAGGTACAGCAGCAGGCTCCCGCTCCTCCTGGTGCTCCTGCCCTCCAGGTAACCCCCCAGCCAGCTCTGCCCGCCAATATCTCACCCCATCACTCCTCTTTGCTTCCCCCACAGACAGGTTCCCTCTTGGGCTGCCGATGGCATCGGAAGTGCCTGGTGCGAGCTTCACCATTCCGGCCATGACACCACCGGTCACTACCCGCGTGCTGCCTTCTGTCCCGGGGCTGCCGGTGTCCTCTGAGCCTGCCCAGGTCCACCCCATCACCTACCAGATGGCGCAGGCCAGCGTCTGGCATGGGGTGCCAGGGCCCCTGGGGGCTCCGGGGCAGCTGGTGCAGCTCCCCCAAGGGGTGCAGCTCCCCCCTGTGGAGCAGCTCCCCCAAAGGGTGCAGCTCCCCACCATGGGGCACCTCCCCACAGTGGTGCAGCTCCCCCCCGGGGTGCAGCTCCCCACCATGGGGCAGCTGCCCCAAGGGGTGCAGCTCCTCTCTGTGGTGCAGCTCCCCTCCATGATGCAGCTCCCCCAAGGGGTGCAGCTCCCCCGCGTGCCTGCTCCCTGTCCCCCTGCCTATGGCTGGGGACAGCAGGTTGTGACAGGGATGCTGCTGCCCTGCCAGACGATGGGGCTGGGGACCGTGGTCCAGGGGGAGCCCCTGTACCCCACGGCCTCCTGCCCGCTGCATGTCCCTACGCCACCCCGCCGCCCCGTGGCTCAGCATTGGGTGCAGGGCCCCCCTGTGGCCCACACCCTGCCCGGCAGCGCTCAGAAGCTGTCGGAGGCCTCCAACAAGGACAGGGCGGCCAGCGAGGACAGCATCCCTGCCCCCAGCCCCCACCAGACCGCCCTGGCTCCGCCGACCGGCAGAACCATGACGAAGCCCAAAGGTGAGTTTTGGGGGGTGGCAGAGCCCGCAGGTGGGCGGCCAAGCTGAGGAAATCTTGCATCACCCTGGGGTTGGGTTGGCTTTGTTTGTTTTTGTAGCAGCGGTGACCACCCTGGCGGCCCCAGGGAAGCCCACGGATCTGCCCGAGAGGGGGCCAGCGCCCTTGGCCCAGGCCTCTCCTGGTGTCCAGGCGCAGGACACCACCGGCAACAATCCGCTCGCCTGGCTCCACACCGTGGATGGCGAGGACACCGTCCCCGACGTGCACGACAGCCCCAGCTTGGCCGCCTTCCTCCACGAGCTCCCCGACCTCTCCGAGTATGTGGTAGAAGGCGGCTGCCCCAAGGAGCCAGCGGTGGTGGTGGGGCTGGGGGACGGCGAGGACACCATCCATGATGTGCCCGACTTGACTGACTTCCTCAGTGAGATCCCCGACCTCTCCGAGTACGTGGCGGAGGGCGGCCGCCCCTGCCCCAAGGAGCGAGCGGTGGCGGTGGGGCTGGGGGACAGCGAGGACACCCTCCCTCATGTCCTTCATTTCCCCAACAGCCTCGCCAGCACCGCTTTCCTTGATGAACTCCACGACTTGTCCGAGCACGTGGTGGACAGCGACTGCCCCCAAGACCAAGCGGTTCTGGCACGCCCAGGGGACGCTGAGGGCACCATCTTGACCACCAGTGTCCCCAGCTTGACTGCCGAGGTCCTCGATGAGCTCCGCGACCTCTCTGAGTATGTGTTGGAAGGGGGCTGCCCCAAGGAGCGAGCGGTGGCGGCGGGGCTGGGGGATGGTGAGGACACCATGCCTGACGTCCCCTACGTCCCCAACTTGACCACCTCCCTCAACAAGCTCCCCCGCCTCTTGGAGTACAGGGCAGAGGGCGGCTGCAACACGGAGCAAGCGGCGGCGGTGATGCTGGTGGACGGTGAAGAGCTCTTCCCCGATCTCCAGGACAGCCTTGCCGGCAGTGCCTCCTTCAGCAAAGTCCGTGACTTCTTGGAGGACGGGGTGGAGGGCGACTGCCCCGAGGACCGCCTGGCGGCAGTGATGCTGGGGGACGCTGACCCCTTCTGGGGGGTGGCGGCCTCCCCCTTGCAGGACCCCGAGGGGAAGCAGGGCGGGGTGGCGGCAGACCTCCCTACCTGGCTGCCACTGTCTCCTTTGGAGACTTCCAAGGAGAGCTCACCGGAGAGCTCCCGAGAGAGGTCTCCGGAGACTTCAGAGGACAGCCCTGTGGACAGTCCCCGAAAGGATCCCCTGAAGGGTCCTCAGGAGAGTCCCCTGCTGAGCCCCCTGCGGATCCCCCTGCTCAGTCCCCTGGCCAGCCCCCCAGCTGCCCCCCAGCATCAACCGCTCTGCATGGAAAAAACAGTGGCGGAGGCGCCGTGGAGGAAGCCCCCGGAGGCTTTGACCAGCTTGCCGCTGCCTCCGGCCATTGTCTCCTGCCAGGTGGTGCCTAGATGGGGCAAGGCGGGCAGCAGGAAGGCCAAACGCCCCGCACCAGCCAGCACACCCCAGATGCAGAAGACCACCCGCGGGACTCAAAATCACCCGAGAAACCTCTGGCCAGGGAACCTTGATGGCGACGGCACAGCGGCGGGCAGCAGCGGGCAGCAGGCAGGAAGCACCAAGCCAAGAGCCTCCAACAGCAACAAGGTGCCCGCCAAGAGGCGTAGAACCATGGGGAACACCAGGGACGATGGTCCTTCGAGCCATGGGAGGGGAAAGGTTTAATGCAGCCGGTCCACCAAAACCCCGCAGCACGAAGGCCGTAAACCGCTGGCCTGGGGCTCCAGACCCACGCCCAGCCTGGGGGCCCTTGCCCGCCCTGGTCCCCCGGCCCCCTGCGCTTTAAGCTACGGCTCCCAGCTGCCCAGAGACTGCAGTATGTTCAATGGAACCGGCGACACGGCACCGCCGGCCAACGGCACCGCCGGGTGTCGGGGCCCAGCTGGGCCCCGCGGCTCCCAGCAGCACTGGGCCGCACGCCGCTGCACGTCCGCACCCCCGTCGGACCACTGCAGAGGAGGCCGCGCCCCCTGCCCGGCACAGGCTGCACCAGCGGCATCACCTCACGGTTACAAAAAGAAACAACCGCTCCGCAACCAGCATCCCCACCCCGGCCTGCTACCAACACCCCTGCTACAGCCATCTCTACCCCATCCTGCTACTGGCAGCCCCACCACCGGCATCCCCACCTCACGCTGGTACCGGCCTCACCAGAACAGCATCCCCGCCCCAGCGCTGAGGACGCCCCGCAACGACCGGAGGGCGCACTTGCTCAACTCCATCCAGGGTTTACACCCACTTGGGCAAAGGGTGAAGGTGGTGGGGCTACTGCGCCAACCGCCCAACCCGAAGCCCCGGGCCGGCCCCAGCGTGCCCCCCAGGGTCCACAGTCCCCTGCCGGCAGCCCCAAGACCCAGCGCGGGGCCAACTGCCTCCAACAACACGGTTGATGGCAAGAAGGAGACGGCATCGGCGGCGGCATCGAGCACCAAGTCACGCACCGGGGCAGCTACCAAACCCAAGCAGCCCAGCTGGCTGCGTCTGTCGCCCAAGGGGGGCCAAAACCCACGCGAGACGCTGCCGCAGCACCTGCGTGCGCTGCCGCGGCTGCCACGCCCTCCCGACGACTCCCGACGTGCTATCCCTCGGGCCCTGGGGAGGGCCTCACGCCTGCGCCCAGCCCGCTGGAAGAGCAGCAGGAGTCGCTGCCCACCACACCCCAGCAGCAGACCGAGCAAGAGCGCATGAAGAAGCTGTCCCAGGAGGAGCGGGCCAATTTCCTTTCACTGAACTATACAAAAACTCTCTCTACAACAATAAATTACACGTGCCTGGGACCATTCCCTGGCATGGAGGCCAGCTGGCACAATACCCTTGTCCATTGGGTTGCATTTTGTTATGCAAAATTTGCATGCAGAAGAGCTGCATCCAAAACGCCCACTGGGAAATCCCCTGGCCCATCCCCACTCGTGAGTGCGGCTGAGGAATTTGTTGATTTTTCCAGCCGACATGGGCCAGGCCTGTACCTGTAAACCTCCAAACGCTTTAACACTACAGATGATCACGGTCCAGTTCACGCAAACACTCACTGGTGCTCTTTAATTCAGTACCACAGATGCTGCCAAAAGTTCTCCCTCAGACAGCATCTCACGCTCACATACACACGGTAGGTGTTTTCAGTACACTCTTAGAACAGCAGGAAGCAGAAGCAGAGGAAAGCAACATGAATAAACCAAGTTCATCCACTCTCTCAGGGATAGAAGAGTGGCTCCTTGCCTTAAGAATACAGCCTAAAGAGCATCTGGCATCAAACCCAAAGTTCAGCTCCAGTTAATTTGTTCCATTACCGTGAGGAACAGGTAGAAGGCGTGGGGGGTTTTTTTGCTTGTATTTTGTTTTTAAACAACTTACGTTTAAATAAAGAAGGGAACAAAAGGTATTAAGCATCTAGAAGCGGACCAGGCACTATCAGAAGCGTAGGATCTCTAACAAGAAGTGACTGAAGTAATGGAGACCGAAAATGGGAAGGGTCAGCAAGTACCCAAGCACAATTCACAAGTGAAGCGATCCTGTCAGCATTGCACTTTTTGCCATCAAAATACTTGATCAGCAACAGCTCAGCCCTTCAAAGAAGAGGACATCAGAGCCATTCAAAAGGGAAAAGGGAACACGTATCTTGAGAGACAATGCCTGAAGAGGCAGTTCATCTGGAGGAAGGGGAGACTGGAAGAGATCTCCAGGCCCATCATTGTTGCAAATACTCTGATTTCTAAATAATCAAGATTTGGTCATGCAGAAGGGTTAAGTTTGATTAATAAATAAAAGAATAAAATACAAATGTATAAGCTAGGAGTGTTAAGTTGGAAACAATAACCATAGGAATCTCACCAGGTAGTCACTCTTCCGTTCTAAGGAACTAATCGTAACGCGATGGAACGATGAAGAATCAAATAGAGAAGTTTTGTTTGAGTCCCGTAACACTGTGACCAGCTATGCACCAGTGATGCTGCTTGGAAAGTTCCTTACCTTTCCCACCTTGATTTGAATATCAAGAATGCCAATCAATAGATATTACTAGAAATAGCCATTGATTATTTCCAAGAATGGATATTGATAGAATGGTATAATCAAGAGAGCGATTAATGAAAAATTAAATTAGGTTTTTTGTGTAATGATAACTAGGTATGATTTATCTGTGATTTCATCATAAACTAGCTGTTGAACAGGTAGGGTTGTGAATAGGTAGGGTTGCTTGTCAAGAGAATGAGAAGTCGTAGGCCTGGTCAGGAAACCGAGGAAAACTTAGGGAGATTCCAAGAATGGAATTGTGCAACTGAGCTGAGCATGCGCAAAGATTGGGTTCCACTAGAAGACACCATGACGAAGACTATGGACGACCACCAGAGGACCTTAGACGACCACCTGTGTACCTGGAGGCGCATGCGTCACGAGCGTTTACATATACTAATGAGTTCTCGGAAACTGTATGAATATGTTAATTGTTTCTTGGAAAGACGATGAATAGGTATACTTTGATTGTACATAACTTCTGTAGCGGAGGAACCAAGCACGCACACTAGGTGCGCTGATCCCCTGTGAGTCCAGCGCTGCAATAAGAAGTGCCTGCAATCCTCGATACTTTGTGTAGATGAGTTTTTATATTACAGATTTGTAACATCATAACCTCACTGAACCCCCTATTAAGCAATAAGGGGTTGGCTGGTTGCTTTCTACTTTATTTCCGTCGGAAGGCTCTTGCAGCACCCAAATCTTCTAAGCATTAAGAGGTTTCTTCCAGCTTTCAGCTTAAATTTACTCAGGGCCTGGTGGCACCCATTTTTTCTGCTGCCCATACCTTCAAGCTTAGTAACTGTTCTCCCTACATGGTATTTTCCTCTTTTGCATTTACAGGAGTCACCCCACTCTTCCCCCACTTGCTTTTCTAGCCTAAGCAAATCAAGAACTCCTGATGCCACCGCGCATGTCCGTCTCCCGTGCCCCACCAATCCCTGCAGCTCTCCTCTCCAGTTATTCCAGGGGGAGTTCATCTTTCTTGGACGCGAAGGACCAGCAGAGCAACCATGTCCGATGAGCTGGGCTCCGTTCAATGGCATTAACTCTTCCATGCGGTTCCTGAAAAGGCTTTGCCTGACACACTGCAGTGTAGCACTTTCTTATCTCCACATCACACTGCTGGCTCCCAGCTGCTCTCCTGTGCTTCCCTTTAGCTCCCTGTAGGTCTCTTCCCCCTCCTCAGTTTTGGCCAGCTGAAGAACATCCAACTTAGGGCTCTCCAATTCTTCCCCCTTCCCCCTTCTTCCTCTTCTAAATAGCTTCGTGGCGGTCTCAGCTTTCTGCCCTTCAAGTAAGTAGCTTATCACAACCGGACAAGGACAGCACTGGTTTTTCCCAGGCTAAGCAAGTACTTAAACTGTTTATTTGAATACAAAAATGGAGAGGAAGGAAAAAAAGGACAGCTAAGGGGAAAGTCAAAGTTTACTTTGGTGCTTAAGCAACTTGAAGACTTAGGCTGCAGCTGTCGCACAGGGCTGGCTTTTAGATGTCTGATCACGATAAAGCCAAAAATCCTTCCCCTAAGGTTTCCAATTACAAAATACCTTCATCTAAGGGAAGACAACATTTATATATATACAGACATTGCCAGAGGTTTGGAGTGCCTTCTCAGCACAACGTTTCTCTTACGGCACCAAGAACTTACTGGTATGACAAATGATGAATTTTAAGTGCTATTTTAAAGCAATTGACACTTAAATCCACAGTAGTGAGAAAACAGTCAAGAATTTGAACTTGCAAAATGGGAGATGAGTCGTGACTTTCTCAACAGCTCTTACTATTGATGAAGCTCACAACCATCTCACTATTTGGACGTGACATACTTTGCTAGTATGGGTGTGGAATTATTGCTGGAGGTGACTCACAAATTAAATCTATCTTCGCATTTTTGGGAAAGGGACGGCATTGAAGAAACTTTCAGGGTGGAGTGTGGCGGTCACACGAGAGCTCCGTCCCACAAAAGTTCCCTAGGCAACCTTAGATATTGGCAATGCCAGGGGAGCTTGTTGTGCTGACCCTAAGAGAAACTGTACGGAGGGTGGAGCGGAGTGGACACACTGCGGCCAGGCTCTGTGGTAAGGTGGGAACTGGAAGGTACTATGGAACAATGAGATGGAGACTCACCCCGATAATGAGGATACGTGCCTGGTCAAAGACAAAGCCGCTCTACAAAGATACAATAACCTCTTTAGTGTGTGTAAGGGTGTGTAGTGGAGTACCTGGGAATGGGCCCACAGTCTGTCACCTTTTGACAAAATACTCACGATAATCTCATTTTAATACTAATAAACACACCTCTGTCCCAAAGCTACCCACCTCCAAGGTGCCACCACCCCTCACTGAGCCTGCGCTCTGAATTTTTCTCGGTCTATACCTTTAAAAGCAAAGCGAGAAACTTTTACACCAATTACAACAAAGAAATATATGACCAGAGTCACTCAAGCTCCACCAGAAAAGTAAAAATAGTATAAAAAGGCTTAAGAGAGGAGGGACGTTAGGGAAGACACCATCGCAGACCTGCTCTGACACCTGGGATCAGTCAATGGGCTGAAACTCTCTTCCCCGCCAACTGGGACGCCTTTGGGTCAGATTCGAGCACTTGGCTATTCCAAGTGTTTCCCCGGCAGATGTAGAAACCTCTATAGAGTTGCTTTGTCATTTAGCGCGCTTCTAGCCAGGCTGTAGTACTCATATTCTTGGTATATGCACATGCTTTGTGGGCAGTAATTCTATCACCGGCCATCCAAAAGAACTTGTGCATCTGTTGCTTTAATAAACTACACTATTCATTAATCTAGCCGTGAGAGTTCTCATTGAACACCATCAAATCCCTTAAGGGTGGCCGTGATACCTCATGCAATGCGGCTAGACTGAAAGCGTATGGAGTTACGAGTGCATCCGATGATGATGAGGCTGAAGAGACCCCTGATTCCCAACCTCAATCGATCCCCTTACGGCCCTTGGTTAAAACTGAGACTGCTGTTGATGACGACGACGAGGTCCACGCTACTGCGCGTACAATTCCGCGGTCACCAGCAGATTTGATAAAATTACAGGAGAAATACTCAAGGCGGTCACGAGAATCAGAGGTTGAGTATGTGTGGCGAGTTTCTCTTGAGGGGGCAGACCGAATCGTGTTAAGTGAGAAGAAGCAGGAGGCTTTTGGGGACCAGGAATCTTTTTAACTACCACGCCAGGGGATCATAAATACAAAAAGACATCTGACTCAACACAGAACCAAACATTTCTCACTTTGAAATACATCCCGATGAAAATCCTGAAACTATCCTTATCTATGTTGGGAATGGATGTGTTTGTATGAGAACCCTTTGCAATTCCCTCCTCGCAGATGAAACCACTGTAAATACTGGTAATCCCTCAAATATCTCTATTTGCCGTTTCACTGAAATTACAGGATGTGACTTCAGTTATTCAGCTCCTGTCACAACTCATCCATTGCTACAATCCAGCTACACCTTATTTCAAGATCTCCTGTCTGCTCCTATTGGAATGAAGAAACTACTACAACATGAGGATCTGAAGGGGTTCTTGAAGAGCTACAGCTCCCAGCATGCCCCGGGGCGCTCCTTCCTGCTCTCTGGCCCTGCGGGGATCAGACAGAGAGAGAGAGAGAGAGAGAGATACATCCAACTGACATGGTATACTGCACAGTCGTGGGTCAGTCAGCATGACTAAAGGACCCCAGCTCATTGCAAGGAGGAGAAGGACAGCCCCCACCCGCAAGAAGAAAGGATCCCCCTGGACTACCCAGGTCACACCAGCATCCCAGCCCCTCCGGCACCTCTGGGAAAGCCTCCCAGGGTCTGGCATCAGAGATAAGGAACTGCAGCGACACCGACTCCAGGGATGTCTACATGAAGAAAGAAGCAGGTGGATGACGACGCATCAGAATTAGAGTTGCTCTGCAAAACAGCAGCGTGTGAGTGTGTGTGTGCGTGCGCATTCAAGGTGCCCCGGGTTGAACGGGAGAGCTCATACGCACGAATGCCAGAATTCCTCTTGCAATGCTGTACTTTGCGCCGCGGCGTCTCTCCTCGGTCGGCACGGGCCAGTGGCCAAATTTTCCTGACAGCTCCCCATTGTGGCAGCATGGTACCGGTGCCGGCACCGGTTCCACCACAGTTGGGAGCAGCAGCTGCTCTCCCGGGGCACAGAGGGGGAGGACAAAACCAACTCAAAAGCGCCCTGACCCCTGCCATCCCCACCGCAGGAGAAGAATGGGGCAGCACACACAGGTCGGCATCGCAGGGCCACCGGTGCTGGCCCCATCCCTTCCCCTTGGACAGGATATTCACCTCCCCGCAAAAGTCACGCTTGGCATGGGAAATGGTGGGGATGGGAGACCGCTGGGATAGGAAACCATCACGGGGCTGAGGAAATCATCGTGAGGCTGGGAAACCATTGTGGGTGTGGGAAATCAGCATTGAGGACAGAAAATCATGGGCAGGACAGGAAATCATTGAGATGGGAAGTTGTTGTGGGATGAAAAATCAAACCGTCACAAGGCTGGGTGAAGCACGTGCTGGCGGAATGATCGCCATGGAGACGGAAGCTGATTGACCCCAACAAACCCCACCCTGACCAACCGCCATGGCAGGTACAGCAGCAGGCTCCCGCTCCTCCTGGTGCTCCTGCCCTCCAGGTAACCCCCCAGCCAGCTCTGCCCGCCAATATCTCACCCCATCACTCCTCTTTGCTTCCCCCACAGACAGGTTCCCTCTTGGGCTGCCGATGGCATCGGAAGTGCCTGGTGCGAGCTTCACCATTCCGGCCATGACACCACCGGTCACTACCCGCGTGCTGCCTTCTGTCCCGGGGCTGCCGGTGTCCTCTGAGCCTGCCCAGGTCCACCCCATCACCTACCAGATGGCGCAGGCCAGCGTCTGGCATGGGGTGCCAGGGCCCCTGGGGGCTCCGGGGCAGCTGGTGCAGCTCCCCCAAGGGGTGCAGCTCCCCCCTGTGGAGCAGCTCCCCCAAAGGGTGCAGCTCCCCACCATGGGGCACCTCCCCACAGTGGTGCAGCTCCCCCCCGGGGTGCAGCTCCCCACCATGGGGCAGCTGCCCCAAGGGGTGCAGCTCCTCTCTGTGGTGCAGCTCCCCTCCATGATGCAGCTCCCCCAAGGGGTGCAGCTCCCCCGCGTGCCTGCTCCCTGTCCCCCTGCCTATGGCTGGGGACAGCAGGTTGTGACAGGGATGCTGCTGCCCTGCCAGACGATGGGGCTGGGGACCGTGGTCCAGGGGGAGCCCCTGTACCCCACGGCCTCCTGCCCGCTGCATGTCCCTACGCCACCCCGCCGCCCCGTGGCTCAGCATTGGGTGCAGGGCCCCCCTGTGGCCCACACCCTGCCCGGCAGCGCTCAGAAGCTGTCGGAGGCCTCCAACAAGGACAGGGCGGCCAGCGAGGACAGCGTCCCTGCCCCCAGCCCCCACCAGACCGCCCTGGCTCCGCCGACCGGCAGAACCATGACGAAGCCCAAAGGTGAGTTTTGGGGGGTGGCAGAGCCCGCAGGTGGGCGGCCAAGCTGAGGAAATCTTGCATCACCCTGGGGTTGGGTTGGCTTTGTTTGTTTTTGTAGCAGCGGTGACCACCCTGGCGGCCCCAGGGAAGCCCACGGATCTGCCCGAGAGGGGGCCAGCGCCCTTGGCCCAGGCCTCTCCTGGTGTCCAGGCGCAGGACACCACCGGCAACAATCCGCTCGCCTGGCTCCACACCGTGGATGGCGAGGACACCGTCCCCGACATGCACGACAGCCCCAGCTTGGCCGCCTTCCTCCACGAGCTCCCCGACCTCTCCGAGTATGTGGTAGAAGGCGGCTGCCCCAAGGAGCCAGCGGTGGTGGTGGGGCTGGGGGACGGCGAGGACACCATCCATGATGTGCCCGACTTGACTGACTTCCTCAGTGAGATCCCCGACCTCTCCGAGTACGTGGCGGAGGGCGGCCGCCCCTGCCCCAAGGAGCGAGCGGTGGCGGTGGGGCTGGGGGACAGCGAGGACACCCTCCCTCATGTCCTTCATTTCCCCAACAGCCTCGCCAGCACCGCTTTCCTTGATGAACTCCACGACTTGTCCGAGCACGTGGTGGACAGCGACTGCCCCCAAGACCAAGCGGTTCTGGCACGCCCAGGGGACGCTGAGGGCACCATCTTGACCACCAGTGTCCCCAGCTTGACTGCCGAGGTCCTCGATGAGCTCCGCGACCTCTCTGAGTATGTGTTGGAAGGGGGCTGCCCCAAGGAGCGAGCGGTGGCGGCGGGGCTGGGGGATGGTGAGGACACCATGCCTGACGTCCCCTACGTCCCCAACTTGACCACCTCCCTCAACAAGCTCCCCCGCCTCTTGGAGTACAGGGCAGAGGGCGGCTGCAACACGGAGCAAGCGGCGGCGGTGATGCTGGTGGACGGTGAAGAGCTCTTCCCCGATCTCCAGGACAGCCTTGCCGGCAGTGCCTCCTTCAGCAAAGTCCGTGACTTCTTGGAGGACGGGGTGGAGGGCGACTGCCCCGAGGACCGCCTGGCGGCAGTGATGCTGGGGGACGCTGACCCCTTCTGGGGGGTGGCGGCCTCCCCCTTGCAGGACCCCGAGGGGAAGCAGGGCGGGGTGGCGGCAGACCTCCCCACCTGGCTGCCACTGTCTCCTTTGGAGACTTCCAAGGAGAGCTCACCGGAGAGCTCCCGAGAGAGGTCTCCGGAGACTTCAGAGGACAGCCCTGTGGACAGTCCCCGAAAGGATCCCCTGAAGGGTCCTCAGGAGAGTCCCCTGCTGAGCCCCCTGCGGATCCCCCTGCTCAGTCCCCTGGCCAGCCCCCCAGCTGCCCCCCAGCATCAACCGCTCTGCATGGAAAAAACAGTGGCGGAGGCGCCGTGGAGGAAGCCCCCGGAGGCTTTGACCAGCTTGCCGCTGCCTCCGGCCATTGTCTCCTGCCAGGTGGTGCCTAGATGGGGCAAGGCGGGCAGCAGGAAGGCCAAACGCCCCGCACCAGCCAGTACACCCCAGATGCAGAAGACCACCCGCGGGACTCAAAATCACCCGAGAAACCTCTGGCCAGGGAACCTTGATGGCGACGGCACAGCGGCGGGCAGCAGCGGGCAGCAGGCAGGAAGCACCAAGCCAAGAGCCTCCAACAGCAACAAGGTGCCCGCCAAGAGGCGTAGAACCATGGGGAACACCAGGGACGATGGTCCTTCGAGCCATGGGAGGGGAAAGGTTTAATGCAGCCGGTCCACCAAAACCCCGCAGCACGAAGGCCGTAAACCGCTGGCCTGGGGCTCCAGACCCACGCCCAGCCTGGGGGCCCTTGCCCGCCCTGGTCCCCCGGCCCCCTGCGCTTTAAGCTACGGCTCCCAGCTGCCCAGAGACTGCAGTATGTTCAATGGAACCGGCGACACGGCACCGCCGGCCAACGGCACCGCCGGGTGTCGGGGCCCAGCTGGGCCCCGCGGCTCCCAGCAGCACTGGGCCGCACGCCGCTGCACGTCCGCACCCCCGTCGGACCACTGCAGAGGAGGCCGCGCCCCCTGCCCGGCACAGGCTGCACCAGCGGCATCACCTCACGGTTACAAAAAGAAACAACCGCTCCGCAACCAGCATCCCCACCCCGGCCTGCTACCAACACCCCTGCTACAGCCATCTCTACCCCATCCTGCTACTGGCAGCCCCACCACCGGCATCCCCACCTCACGCTGGTACCGGCCTCACCAGAACAGCATCCCCGCCCCAGCGCTGAGGACGCCCCGCAACGACCGGAGGGCGCACTTGCTCAACTCCATCCAGGGTTTACACCCACTTGGGCAAAGGGTGAAGGTGGTGGGGCTACTGCGCCAACCGCCCAACCCGAAGCCCCGGGCCGGCCCCAGCGTGCCCCCCAGGGTCCACAGTCCCCTGCCGGCAGCCCCAAGACCCAGCGCGGGGCCAACTGCCTCCAACAACACGGTTGATGGCAAGAAGGAGACGGCATCGGCGGCGGCATCGAGCACCAAGTCACGCACCGGGGCAGCTACCAAACCCAAGCAGCCCAGCTGGCTGCGTCTGTCGCCCAAGGGGGGCCAAAACCCACGCGAGACGCTGCCGCAGCACCTGCGTGCGCTGCCGCGGCTGCCACGCCCTCCCGACGACTCCCGACGTGCTATCCCTCGGGCCCTGGGGAGGGCCTCACGCCTGCGCCCAGCCCGCTGGAAGAGCAGCAGGAGTCGCTGCCCACCACACCCCAGCAGCGGCCCGAGCAAGAGCGCATGAAGAAGCTGTCCCAGGAGGAGCGGGCCAATTTCCTTTCACTGAACTATACAAAAACTCTCTCTACAACAATAAATTACACGTGCCTGGGACCATTCCCTGGCATGGAGGCCAGCTGGCACAATACCCTTGTCCATTGGGTTGCATTTTGTTATGCAAAATTTGCATGCAGAAGAGCTGCATCCAAAACGCCCACTGGGAAATCCCCTGGCCCATCCCCACTCGTGAGTGGGGCTGAGGAATTTGTTGATTTTTCCAGCCGACATGGGCCAGGCCTGTACCTGTAAACCTCCAAACGCTTTAACACTACAGATGATCACGGTCCAGTTCACGCAAACACTCACTGGTGCTCTTTAATTCAGTACCACAGATGCTGCCAAAAGTTCTCCCTCAGACAGCATCTCACGCTCACATACACACGGTAGGTGTTTTCAGTACACTCTTAGAACAGCAGGAAGCAGAAGCAGAGGAAAGCAACATGAATAAACCAAGTTCATCCACTCTCTCAGGGATAGAAGAGTGGCTCCTTGCCTTAAGAATACAGCCTAAAGAGCATCTGGCATCAAACCCAAAGTTCAATTCCAGTTAATTTGTTCCATTACCGTGAGGAACAGGTAGAAGGCGTGGGGGGTTTTTTTGCTTGTATTTTGTTTTTAAACAACTTACGTTTAAATAAAGAAGGGAACAAAAGGTATTAAGCATCTAGAAGCGGACCAGGCACTATCAGAAGCGTAGGATCTCTAACAAGAAGTGACTGAAGTAATGGAGACCGAAAATGGGAAGGGTCAGCAAGTACCCAAGCACAATTCACAAGTGAAGCGATCCTGTCAGCATTGCACTTTTTGCCATCAAAATACTTGATCAGCAACAGCTCAGCCCTTCAAAGAAGAGGACATCAGAGCCATTCAAAAGGGAAAAGGGAACACGTATCTTGAGAGACAATGCCTGAAGAGGCAGTTCATCTGGAGGAAGGGGAGACTGGAAGAGATCTCCAGGCCCATCATTGTTGCAAATACTCTGATTTCTAAATAATCAAGATTTGGTCATGCAGAAGGGTTAAGTTTGATTAATAAATAAAAGAATAAAATACAAATGTATAAGCTAGGAGTGTTAAGTTGGAAACAATAACCATAGGAATCTCACCAGGTAGTCACTCTTCCGTTCTAAGGAACTAATCGTAACGCGATGGAACGATGAAGAATCAAATAGAGAAGTTTTGTTTGAGTCCCGTAACACTGTGACCAGCTATGCACCAGTGATGCTGCTTGGAAAGTTCCTTACCTTTCCCACCTTGATTTGAATATCAAGAATGCCAATCAATAGATATTACTAGAAATAGCCATTGATTATTTCCAAGAATGGATATTGATAGAATGGTATAATCAAGAGAGCGATTAATGAAAAATTAAATTAGGTTTTTTGTGTAATGATAACTAGGTATGATTTATCTGTGATTTCATCATAAACTAGCTGTTGAACAGGTAGGGTTGTGAATAGGTAGGGTTGCTTGTCAAGAGAATGAGAAGTCGTAGGCCTGGTCAGGAAACCGAGGAAAACTTAGGGAGATTCCAAGAATGGAATTGTGCAACTGAGCTGAGCATGCGCAAAGATTGGGTTCCACTAGAAGACACCATGACGAAGACTATGGACGACCACCAGAGGACCTTAGACGACCACCTGTGTACCTGGAGGCGCATGCGTCACGAGCGTTTACATATACTAATGAGTTCTCGGAAACTGTATGAATATGTTAATTGTTTCTTGGAAAGACGATGAATAGGTATACTTTGATTGTACATAACTTCTGTAGCGGAGGAACCAAGCACGCACACTAGGTGCGCTGATCCCCTGTGAGTCCAGCGCTGCAATAAGAAGTGCCTGCAATCCTCGATACTTTGTGTAGATGAGTTTTTATATTACAGATTTGTAACATCATAACCTCACTGAACCCCCTATTAAGCAATAAGGGGTTGGCTGGTTGCTTTCTACTTTATTTCCGTCGGAAGGCTCTTGCAGCACCCAAATCTTCTAAGCATTAAGAGGTTTCTTCCAGCTTTCAGCTTAAATTTACTCAGGGCCTGGTGGCACCCATTTTTTCTGCTGCCCATACCTTCAAGCTTAGTAACTGTTCTCCCTACATGGTATTTTCCTCTTTTGCATTTACAGGAGTCACCCCACTCTTCCCCCACTTGCTTTTCTAGCCTAAGCAAATCAAGAACTCCTGATGCCACCGCGCATGTCCGTCTCCCGTGCCCCACCAATCCCTGCAGCTCTCCTCTCCAGTTATTCCAGGGGGAGTTCATCTTTCTTGGACGCGAAGGACCAGCAGAGCAACCATGTCCGATGAGCTGGGCTCCGTTCAATGGCATTAACTCTTCCATGCGGTTCCTGAAAAGGCTTTGCCTGACACACTGCAGTGTAGCACTTTCTTATCTCCACATCACACTGCTGGCTCCCAGCTGCTCTCCTGTGCTTCCCTTTAGCTCCCTGTAGGTCTCTTCCCCCTCCTCAGTTTTGGCCAGCTGAAGAACATCCAACTTAGGGCTCTCCAATTCTTCCCCCTTCCCCCTTCTTCCTCTTCTAAATAGCTTCGTGGCGGTCTCAGCTTTCTGCCCTTCAAGTAAGTAGCTTATCACAACCGGACAAGGACAGCACTGGTTTTTCCCAGGCTAAGCAAGTACTTAAACTGTTTATTTGAATACAAAAATGGAGAGGAAGGAAAAAAAGGACAGCTAAGGGGAAAGTCAAAGTTTACTTTGGTGCTTAAGCAACTTGAAGACTTAGGCTGCAGCTGTCACACAGGGCTGGCTTTTAGATGTCTGATCACGATAAAGCCAAAAATCCTTCCCCTAAGGTTTCCAATTACAAAATACCTTCATCTAAGGGAAGACAAAATGTATATATATACAGACATTGCCAGAGGTTTGGAGTGCCTTCTCAGCACAACGTTTCTCTTACGGCACCAAGAACTTACTGGTATGACAAATGATGAATTTTAAGTGCTATTTTAAAGCAATTGACACTTAAATCCACAGTAGTGAGAAAACAGTCAAGAATTTGAACTTGCAAAATGGGAGAGGAGTCGTGACTTTCTCAACAGCTCTTACTATTGATGAAGCTCACAACCATCTCACTATTTGGACGTGACATACTTTGCTAGTATGGGTGTGGAATTATTGCTGGAGGTGACTCACAAATTAAATCTATCTTCGCATTTTTGGGAAAGGGACAGCATTGAAGAAACTTTCAGGGTGGAGTGTGGCGGTCACACGAGAGCTCCGTCCCACAAAAGTTCCCTAGGCAACCTTAGATATTGGCAATGCCAGGGGAGCTTGTTGTGCTGACCCTAAGAGAAACTGTACGGAGGGTGGAGCGGAGTGGACACACTGCGGCCAGGCTCTGTGGTAAGGTGGGAACTGGAAGGTACTATGGAACAATGAGATGGAGACTCACCCCGATAATGAGGATACGTGCCTGGTCAAAGACAAAGCCGCTCTACAAAGATACAATAACCTCTTTAGTGTGTGTAAGGGTGTGTAGTGGAGTACCTGGGAATGGGCCCACAGTCTGTCACCTTTTGACAAAATACTCACGATAATCTCATTTTAATACTAATAAACACACCTCTGTCCCAAAGCTACCCACCTCCAAGGTGCCACCACCCCTCACTGAGCCTGCGCTCTGAATTTTTCTCGGTCTATACCTTTAAAAGCAAAGCGAGAAACTTTTACACCAATTACAACAAAGAAATATATGACCAGAGTCACTCAAGCTCCACCAGAAAAGTAAAAATAGTATAAAAAGGCTTAAGAGAGGAGGGACGTTAGGGAAGACACCATCGCAGACCTGCTCTGACACCTGGGATCAGTCAATGGGCTGAAACTCTCTTCCCCGCCAACTGGGACGCCTTTGGGTCAGATTCGAGCACTTGGCTATTCCAAGTGTTTCCCCGGCAGATGTAGAAACCTCTATAGAGTTGCTTTGTCATTTAGCGCGCTTCTAGCCAGGCTGTAGTACTCATATTCTTGGTATATGCACATGCTTTGTGGGCAGTAATTCTATCACCGGCCATCCAAAAGAACTTGTGCATCTGTTGCTTTAATAAACTACACTATTCATTAATCTAGCCGTGAGAGTTCTCATTGAACGCCATCAAAGCCCTTAAGGGTGGCCGTGATACCTCATGCAATGCGGCTAGACTGAAAGCGTATGGAGTTACGAGTGCATCCGATGATGATGAGGCTGAAGAGACCCCTGATTCCCAACCTCAATCGATCCCCTTACGGCCCTTGGTTAAAACTGAGACTGCTGTTGATGACGACGACGAGGTCCACGCTACTGCGCGTACAATTCCGCGGTCACCAGCAGATTTGATAAAATTACAGGAGAAATACTCAAGGCGGTCACGAGAATCAGAGGTTGAGTATGTGTGGCGAGTTTCTCTTGAGGGGGCAGACCGAATCGTGTTAAGTGAGAAGAAGCAGGAGGCTTTTGGGGACCAGGAATCTTTTTAACTACCACGCCAGGGGATCATAAATACAAAAAGACATCTGACTCAACACAGAACCAAACATTTCTCACTTTGAAATACATCCCGATGAAAATCCTGAAACTATCCTTATCTATGTTGGGAATGGATGTGTTTGTATGAGAACCCTTTGCAATTCCCTCCTCGCAGATGAAACCACTGTAAATACTGGTAATCCCTCAAATATCTCTATTTGCCGTTTCACTGAAATTACAGGATGTGACTTCAGTTATTCAGCTCCTGTCACAACTCATCCATTGCTACAATCCAGCTACACCTTATTTCAAGATCTCCTGTCTGCTCCTATTGGAATGAAGAAACTACTACAACATGAGGATCTGAAGGGGTTCTTGAAGAGCTACAGCTCCCAGCATGCCCCGGGGCGCTCCTTCCTGCTCTCTGGCCCTGCGGGGATCAGACAGAGAGAGAGAGAGAGAGAGAGATACATCCAACTGACATGGTATACTGCACAGTCGTGGGTCAGTCAGCATGACTAAAGGACCCCAGCTCATTGCAAGGAGGAGAAGGACAGCCCCCACCCGCAAGAAGAAAGGATCCCCCTGGACTACCCAGGTCACACCAGCATCCCAGCCCCTCCGGCACCTCTGGGAAAGCCTCCCAGGGTCTGGCATCAGAGATAAGGAACTGCAGCGACACCGACTCCAGGGATGTCTACATGAAGAAAGAAGCAGGTGGATGACGACGCATCAGAATTAGAGTTGCTCTGCAAAACAGCAGCGTGTGAGTGTGTGTGTGCGTGCGCATTCAAGGTGCCCCGGGTTGAACGGGAGAGCTCATACGCACGAATGCCAGAATTCCTCTTGCAATGCCATACTTTGCGCCGCGGCGTCTCTCCTCGGTCGGCACGGGCCAGTGGCCAAATTTTCCTGACAGCTCCCCATTGTGGCAGCATGGTACCGGTGCCGGCACCGGTTCCACCACAGTTGGGAGCAGCAGCTGCTCTCCCGGGGCACAGAGGGGGAGGACAAAACCAACTCAAAAGCGCCCTGACCCCTGCCATCCCCACCGCAGGAGAAGAATGGGGCAGCACACACAGGTCGGCATCGCAGGGCCACCGGTGCTGGCCCCATCCCTTCCCCTTGGACAGGATATTCACCTCCCCGCAAAAGTCACGCTTGGCATGGGAAATGGTGGGGATGGGAGACCGCTGGGATAGGAAACCATCACGGGGCTGAGGAAATCATCGTGAGGCTGGGAAACCATTGTGGGTGTGGGAAATCAGCATTGAGGACAGAAAATCATGGGCAGGACAGGAAATCATTGAGATGGGAAGTTGTTGTGGGATGAAAAATCAAACCGTCACAAGGCTGGGTGAAGCACGTGCTGGCGGAATGATCGCCATGGAGACGGAAGCTGATTGACCCCAACAAACCCCACCCTGACCAACCGCCATGGCAGGTACAGCAGCAGGCTCCCGCTCCTCCTGGTGCTCCTGCCCTCCAGGTAACCCCCCAGCCAGCTCTGCCCGCCAATATCTCACCCCATCACTCCTCTTTGCTTCCCCCACAGACAGGTTCCCTCTTGGGCTGCCGATGGCATCGGAAGTGCCTGGTGCGAGCTTCACCATTCCGGCCATGACACCACCGGTCACTACCCGCGTGCTGCCTTCTGTCCCGGGGCTGCCGGTGTCCTCTGAGCCTGCCCAGGTCCACCCCATCACCTACCAGATGGCGCAGGCCAGCGTCTGGCATGGGGTGCCAGGGCCCCTGGGGGCTCCGGGGCAGCTGGTGCAGCTCCCCCAAGGGGTGCAGCTCCCCCCTGTGGAGCAGCTCCCCCAAAGGGTGCAGCTCCCCACCATGGGGCACCTCCCCACAGTGGTGCAGCTCCCCCCCGGGGTGCAGCTCCCCACCATGGGGCAGCTGCCCCAAGGGGTGCAGCTCCTCTCTGTGGTGCAGCTCCCCTCCATGATGCAGCTCCCCCAAGGGGTGCAGCTCCCCCGCGTGCCTGCTCCCTGTCCCCCTGCCTATGGCTGGGGACAGCAGGTTGTGACAGGGATGCTGCTGCCCTGCCAGACGATGGGGCTGGGGACCGTGGTCCAGGGGGAGCCCCTGTACCCCACGGCCTCCTGCCCGCTGCATGTCCCTACGCCACCCCGCCGCCCCGTGGCTCAGCATTGGGTGCAGGGCCCCCCTGTGGCCCACACCCTGCCCGGCAGCGCTCAGAAGCTGTCGGAGGCCTCCAACAAGGACAGGGCGGCCAGCGAGGACAGCGTCCCTGCCCCCAGCCCCCACCAGACCGCCCTGGCTCCGCCGACCGGCAGAACCATGACGAAGCCCAAAGGTGAGTTTTGGGGGGTGGCAGAGCCCGCAGGTGGGCGGCCAAGCTGAGGAAATCTTGCATCACCCTGGGGTTGGGTTGGCTTTGTTTGTTTTTGTAGCAGCGGTGACCACCCTGGCGGCCCCAGGGAAGCCCACGGATCTGCCCGAGAGGGGGCCAGCGCCCTTGGCCCAGGCCTCTCCTGGTGTCCAGGCGCAGGACACCACCGGCAACAATCCGCTCGCCTGGCTCCACACCGTGGATGGCGAGGACACCGTCCCCGACATGCACGACAGCCCCAGCTTGGCCGCCTTCCTCCACGAGCTCCCCGACCTCTCCGAGTATGTGGTAGAAGGCGGCTGCCCCAAGGAGCCAGCGGTGGTGGTGGGGCTGGGGGACGGCGAGGACACCATCCATGATGTGCCCGACTTGACTGACTTCCTCAGTGAGATCCCCGACCTCTCCGAGTACGTGGCGGAGGGCGGCCGCCCCTGCCCCAAGGAGCGAGCGGTGGCGGTGGGGCTGGGGGACAGCGAGGACACCCTCCCTCATGTCCTTCATTTCCCCAACAGCCTCGCCAGCACCGCTTTCCTTGATGAACTCCACGACTTGTCCGAGCACGTGGTGGACAGCGACTGCCCCCAAGACCAAGCGGTTCTGGCACGCCCAGGGGACGCTGAGGGCACCATCTTGACCACCAGTGTCCCCAGCTTGACTGCCGAGGTCCTCGATGAGCTCCGCGACCTCTCTGAGTATGTGTTGGAAGGGGGCTGCCCCAAGGAGCGAGCGGTGGCGGCGGGGCTGGGGGATGGTGAGGACACCATGCCTGACGTCCCCTACGTCCCCAACTTGACCACCTCCCTCAACAAGCTCCCCCGCCTCTTGGAGTACAGGGCAGAGGGCGGCTGCAACACGGAGCAAGCGGCGGCGGTGATGCTGGTGGACGGTGAAGAGCTCTTCCCCGATCTCCAGGACAGCCTTGCCGGCAGTGCCTCCTTCAGCAAAGTCCGTGACTTCTTGGAGGACGGGGTGGAGGGCGACTGCCCCGAGGACCGCCTGGCGGCAGTGATGCTGGGGGACGCTGACCCCTTCTGGGGGGTGGCGGCCTCCCCCTTGCAAGACACCGAGGGGAAGCAGGGCGGGGTGGCGGCAGACCTCCCCACCTGCCTGCCACTGTCTCCTTTGGAGACTTCCAAGGAGAGCTCACCGGAGAGCTCCCGAGAGAGGTCTCCGGAGACTTCAGAGGACAGCCCTGTGGACAGTCCCCGAAAGGATCCCCTGAAGGGTCCTCAGGAGAGTCCCCTGCTGAGCCCCCTGCGGATCCCCCTGCTCAGTCCCCTGGCCAGCCCCCCAGCTGCCCCCCAGCATCAACCGCTCTGCATGGAAAAAACAGTGGCGGAGGCGCCGTGGAGGAAGCCCCCGGAGGCTTTGACCAGCTTGCCGCTGCCTCCGGCCATTGTCTCCTGCCAGGTGGTGCCTAGATGGGGCAAGGCGGGCAGCAGGAAGGCCAAACGCCCCGCACCAGCCAGTACACCCCAGATGCAGAAGACCACCCGCGGGACTCAAAATCACCCGAGAAACCTCTGGCCAGGGAACCTTGATGGCGACGGCACAGCGGCGGGCAGCAGCGGGCAGCAGGCAGGAAGCACCAAGCCAAGAGCCTCCAACAGCAACAAGGTGCCTGCCAAGAGGCGTAGAACCATGGGGAACACCAGGGACGATGGTCCTTCGAGCCATGGGAGGGGAAAGGTTTAATGCAGCCGGTCCACCAAAACCCCGCAGCACGAAGGCCGTAAACCGCTGGCCTGGGGCTCCAGACCCACGCCCAGCCTGGGGGCCCTTGCCCGCCCTGGTCCCCCGGCCCCCTGCGCTTTAAGCTACGGCTCCCAGCTGCCCAGAGGCTGCAGTATGTTCAATGGAACCGGCGACACGGCACCGCCGGCCAACGGCACCGCCGGGTGTCAGGGCCCGGCTGGGCCCCGCGGCTCCCAGCAGCACTGGGCCGCACACCGCTGCACGTCCGCGCCCCCATCGGACCACTGCAGAGGAGGCCACGCCCCCTGCCGGCACAGGCTGCACCCGCGGCATCACCTCGCAGTTACAAAAAGAAACAACCACTCCGCAACCAGCGTCCCCACCCCGGCCTGCTACCAACACCCCTGCTACAGCCATCTCTACTCCATCCTGCTACTGGAAGCCCCACCACCGGCATCCCCACCTCACGCTGGTACCGGCCTCCCCAGAACAGCATCCCCGCCCCAGGGCTGAGGATGCCCCGCAACGACCGGAGGGCGCACTTGCTCAACTCCATCCAGGGTTTCCACCCACTGGGGCAAAGGGTGAAGGTGGTGGGGCTGCTGCGCCAACCGCCCGACCCGAAGCCCCAGGCCGGCCCCAGCGTGCCCCCCAGGGTCCACAGTCCCCTGCCGGCAGCCCTGAGACCCAGCGCGGGGCCGGCTGCCTCCAACAACACGGTTGATGGCAAGAAGGAGACGGCATCGGCGGCGGCATCGAGCACCAAGTCACGCACCGGGGCAGCTACCAAACCCAAGCAGCCCAGCTGGCTGCGTCTGTCGCCCAAGGGGGGCCAAAACCCACGCGAGACGCTGCTGCAGCACCTGCGTGCGCTGCCGCGGCTGCCACGCCCTCCCGACGACTCCCGACGTGCTATCCCTCGGGCCCTGGGGGGGCCTCACGCCTGCGCCCAGCCCGCTGGAAGAGCAGCAGGAGTCGCTGCCCACCACACCCCAGCAGCGGCCCGAGCAAGAGCGCATGAAGAAGCTGTCCCAGGAGGAGCGGGCCAATTTCCTTTCACTGAACTATACAAAAACTCTCTCTACAACAATAAATTACACGTGCCCGGGACCATTCCCTGGCATGGAGGCCAGCTGGCACAATACCCTTGTCCATTGGGTTGCATTTTGTTATGCAAAATTTGCATGCAGAAGAGCTGCATCCAAAACGCCCACTGGGAAATCCCCTGGCCCATCCCCACTCGTGAGTGGGGCTGAGGAATTTGTTGAGCTTTCCAGCCGACATGGGCCAGGCCTGTACCTGTAAACCTCCAAACGCTTTAACACTACAGATGATCACGGTCCAGTTCACGCGAACACTCACTGGTGCTCTTTAATTCAGTACCACAGATGCTGCCAAAAGTTCTCCCTCAGACAGCATCTCACGCTCACATACACACGGTAGGTGTTTTCAGTACACTCTTAGAACAGCAGGAAGCAGAAGCAGAGGAAAGCAACGTGAATAAACCAAGTTCATCCACTCTCTCAGGGACAGAAGAGTGGCTCCTTGCCTTAAGAATACAGCCTAAAGAGCATCTGGCATCAAACCCAAAGTTCAGCTCCAGTTAATTTGTTCCATTACCGTGAGGAACAGGTAGAAGGCGTGGGGGGTTTTTTTGCTTGTATTTTGTTTTTAAACAACTTACGTTTAAATAAAGAAGGGAACAAAAGGTATTAAGCATCTAGATGCGGACCAGGCACTATCAGAAGCGTAGGCTCTCTAACAAGAAGTGACTGAAGGAACGGAGACCGAAAATGGGAAGGGTCAGCAAGTACCCAAGCACAATTCACAAGTGAAGCGATCCTGTCAGCATTGCACTTTTTGCCATCAAAATACTTGATCAGCAACAGCTCAGCCCTTCAAAGAAGAGGACATCAGAGCCATTCAAAAGGGAAAAGGGAACGCATATCTTGAAAGACAATGCCTGAAGAGGCAGTTCATCTGGAGGAAGGGGAGACTGGAAGAGATCTCCAGGCCCATCATTGTTGCAAATACTCTGATTTCTAAATAATCAAGATTTGGTCATGCAGAAGGGTTAAGTTTGATTAATAAATAAAAGAATAAAATACAAATGTATAAGCTAGGAGTGTTAAGTTGGAAACAATAACCATAGGAATCTCACCAGGTAGTCACTCTTCCGTTCTAAGGAACTATTCGTAACGCGATGGAACGATGAAGAATCGAATAGAGAAGTTTTGTTTGAGTCCCGTAACACTGTGACCAGCTATGCACCAGTGATGCTGCTTGGAAAGTTCCTTACCTTTCCCACCTTGATTTGAATATCAAGAATGCCAATCAATAAATATTACTAGAAATAACCATTGATTATTTCCAAGTATGGATACTGATAGAATGGTATAATCAAGAGAGCGATTAATGAAAAATTAAATTAGGTTTTTTGTGTAATGATAACTAGGTATGATTTATCTGCGATTTCATCATAAACTAGCTGTTGAACAGGTAGGGTTGTGAATAGGTAGGGTTGCTTGTCAAGAGAATGAGAAGTCGTAGGCCTGGTCAGGAAACCGAGGAAAACTTAGGGAGATTCCAAGAATGGAATTGTGCAACTGAGCTGAGCATGCGCAAAGATTGGGTTCAACTAGAAGACACCATGACGAATACTATGGACGACCACCAGAGGACCTTAGACGACCACCTGTGTACCTGGAGGCGCATGCATCACGAGCATTTACATATACTAATGAGTTCTCGGAAACTGTATGAATATGTTAATTGTTTCTTGGAAAGACGATGAGTAGGTATACTTTGATTGTACATAACTTCTGTAGCGGAGGAACCAAGCACGCACACTAGGTGCGCTGATCCCCTGTGCGTCCAGCGCTGCAATAAGAAGTGCCTGCTCACCTCGATACTTTGTGTAGATGAGTTTTTATATTACAGATTTGTAACATCATAACCTCACTGAACCCCCTATTAAGCAATAAGGGGTTGGCTGGTTGCTTTCTACCTTATTTCCGTCGGAAGGCTCTTGCAGCACCCAAATCTTCTAAGCATTAAGAGGTTTCTTCCAGCTTTCAGCTTAAATTTACTCAGGGCCTGGTGGCACCCATTTTTTCTGCTGCCCATACCTTCAAGCTTAGTAACTGTTCTCCCTACACGGTATTTTCCTCTTTTGCATTTACAGGAGTCACCCCACTCTTCCCCCACTTGCTTTTCTAGCCTAAGCAAATCAAGAACTCCTGATGCCACCGCGCATGTCCGTCTCCCGTGCCCCACCAATCCCTGCAGCTCTCCTCTCCAGTTATTCCAGGGGGAGTTCATCTTTCTTGGACGCGAAGGACCAGCAGAGCAACCATGTCCGATGAGCTGGGCTCCGTTCAATGGCATTAACTCTTCCATGCGGTTCCTGAAAAGGCTTTGCCTGACACACTGCAGTGTAGCACTTTCTTATCTCCACATCACACTGCTGGCTCCCAGCTGCTCTCCTGTGCTTGCCTTTAGCTCCCTGTAGGTCTCTTCCCCCTCCTCAGTTTTGGCCAGCTGAAGAACATCCAACTTAGGGCTCTCCAATTCTTCCCCCTTCCCCCTTCTTCCTCTTCTAAATAGCTTCGTGGCGGTCTCAGCTTTCTGCCCTTCAAGTAAGTACCTTATCAGAACCGGACAAGGATAGCACTGGTTTTTCCCAGGCTAAGCAAGTACTTAAACTGTTTATTTGAATACAAAAATGGAGAGGAAGGAAAAAAAGGACAGCTAAGTGGAAAGTCAAAGTTTACTTTGGTGCTTAAGCAACTTGAAGACTTAGGCTGCAGCTGTCGCACAGGGCTGGCTTTTAGATGTCTGATCACGATAAAGCCAAAAATCCTTCCCCTAAGGTTTCCGATTACAAAATACCTTCATCTAAGGGAAGACAACATGTATATATACAGACATTGCCAGAGGTTTGGAGTGCCTTCTCAGCACAACGTTTCTCTTACGGCACCAAGAACTTACTGGTATGACAAATGATGAATTTTAAGTGCTATTTTAAAGCAATTGACACTTAAATCCACAGTAGTGAGAAAACAGTCAAGAATTTGAACTTGCAAAATGGGAGATGAGTCGTGACTTTCTCAACAGCTCTTACTATTGATGAAGCTCACAACCATCTCACTATTTGGAAGTGACATACTTTGCTAGTATGGGTGTGGAATTATTGCTGGAGGTGACTCACAAATTAAATCTATCTTCGCATTTTTGGGAAAGGGACGGCATTGAAGAAACTTTCAGGGTGGAGTGTGGCGGTCACGCGAGAGCTCCGTCCCACAAAAGTTCCCTAGGCAGCCTTAGATGTTGGCAATGCCAGGGGAGCTTGTTGTGCTGACCCTAAGAGAAGCTGTACGGAGGGTGGAGCGGAGTGGACACACCGCGGCCAGGCTCTGTGGTAAGGCGGGAACTGGAAGGTACTATGGAACAATGAGATGGAGACTCACCCCGATAATGAGGATACGTGCCTGGTCAAAGACAAAGCCGCTCTACAAAGACACAATAACCTCTTTAGTGTGTGTAAGGGTGTGTAGTGGAGTACCTGGGAATGGGCCCACAGTCTGTCACCTTTTGACAAAATACTCACGATAATCTCATTTTAATACTAATAAACACACCTCTGTCCCAAAGCTACCCACCTCCAAGGTGCCACCACCCCTCACTGAGCCTGCGCTCTGAATTTTTCTCGGTCTATACCTTTAAAAGCAAAGCGAGAAACTTTTACACCAATTACAACAAAGAAATATATGACCAGAGTCACTCAAGCTCCACCAGAAAAGTAAAAATAGTATAAAAAGGCTTAAGAGAGGAGGGATGTTAGGGAAGACACCATCGCAGACCTGCTCTGACACCTGGGATCAGTCAATGGGCTGAAACTCTCTTCCCCGCCAACTGGGACGCCTTTGGGTCAGATTCGAGCACTTGGCTATTCCAAGTGTTTCCCCGGCAGATGTAGAAACCTCTATAGAGTTGCTTTGTCATTTAGCGCGCTTCTAGCCAGGCTGTAGTACTCATATTCTTGGTATATGCACATGCTTTGTGGGCAGTAATTCTATCACCGGCCATCCAAAAGAACTTGTGCATCTGTTGCTTTAATAAACTACACTATTCATTAATCTAGCCGTGAGAGTTCTCATTGAACGCCATCAAAGCCCTTAAGGGTGGCCGTGATACCTCATGCAACGCGGCTAGACTGAAAGCGTATGGAGTTACGAGTGCATCCGATGATGATGAGGCTGAAGAGACCCCTGATTCCCAACCTCAGTCGATCCCCTTACGGCCCTTGGTTAAAACTGAGACTGCTGTTGATGACGACGACGAGGTCCACGCTACTGCGTGTACAATTCCGCGGTCACCAGCAGAGTTGGTAAAATTACAGGAGAAATACTCAAGGCGGTCACGAGAATCAGAGGTTGAGTATGTGTGGCGAGTTTCTCTTGAGGGGGCAGACCGAATCGTGTTAAGTGAGGAAGAAGCAGGAGGCTTTTGGGGACCAGGAATCTTTTTAACTACCACGCCAGGGGATCATAATTACAAAGAGACATCTGACTCAACACAGAACCAAACATTTCTCACTTTGAAATACATCCCGATGAAAATCCTGAAACTATCCTTATCTATGTTGGAAATGGATGGGTTTGTATGAGAACCCTTTGCGATTCCCTCCTCGCAGATGAAACCACTGTAAATACTGGTAATCCCTCAAATATCTCTATTTGCCGTTTCACTGAAATTACAGGATGTGACTTCAGTTATTCAGCTCCTGTCACAACTCATCCATTGCTACAATCCAGCTACACCTTATTTCAAGATCTCCTGTCTGCTCCTATTGGAATGAAGAAACTACTACAACATGAGGATCTGAAGGGGTTCTTGAAGAGCTACAGCTCCCAGCATGCCCCGGGGCGCTCCTTCCTGCTCTCTGGCCCTGCGGGGATCAGACAGAAAGAGAGAGAGAGAGATACATCCAACTGACATGGTATACTGCACAGTCGTGGGTCAGTCAGCATGACTAAAGGACCCCAGCTCATTGCAAGGAGGAGAAGGACAGCCCCCACCCTCAAGAAGAAAGGATCCCCCTGGACTACCCAGGTCACACCAGCATCCCAGCCCCTCCGGCACCTCTGGGAAAGCCTCCCAGGGTCTGGCATCAGAGATAAGGAACTGCAGCGACACCGACTCCAGGGATGTCTACATGAAGAAAGAAGCAGGTGGATGACGACGCATCAGAATTAGAGTTGCTCTGCAAAACAGCAGCGTGTGAGTGTGTGTGTGCGTGCGCATTCAAGGTGCCCCAGGTTGAACGGGAGAGCTCATACGCACGAATGCCAGAATTCCTCTTGCAATGCTGTACTTTGCGCCGCGGCGTCTCTCCTCGGTCGGCACGGGCCAGTGGCCAAATTTTCCTGACAGCTCCCCATTGTGGCAGCATGGTACCGGTGCCGGCACCGGTTCCACCACAGTTGGGAGCAGCAGTTGCTCCCCCGGGGCACAGAGGGGGAGGACAAAACCAACTCAAAAGCGCCCTGACCCCTGCCATCCCCACCGCAGGAGCAGGATGGGGCAGCACACACAGGTCGGCATCGCAGGGCCACCGGTGCTGGCCCCATCCCTTCCCCTTGGACAGGATATTCACCTCCCCGCAAAAGTCTCGCTTGGCATGGGAAATGGTGGGGATGGGAGACCGCTGGGATAGGAAACCATCACGGGGCTGAGGAAATCATCGTGAGGCTGGGAAACCATTGTGGGTATGGGAAATCAGCATTGAGGACAGAAAATCATGGGCAGGACAGGAAATCACTGAGATGGGAAGTTGTTGTGGGATGAAAAATCAAACCGTCGCAAGGCTGGGTGAAGCACGTGCTGGCGGAATGATCGCCATGGAGATGGAAGCTGATTGACCCCAACAAACCCCACCCTGACCAACCGCCATGGCAGGTACAGCAGCAGGCTCCCGCTCCTCCTGGTGCTCCTGCCCTCCAGGTAAACCCCCAGCCAGCTCTGCCCGCCAATATCTCACCCCATCACTCCTCTTTGCTTCCCCCACAGACAGGTTCCCTCTTGGGCTGCCGATGGCATCCGAAGTGCCCGGTGTGAGCTTCACCATTCCGGCCGTGCCACCACCGGTCACTGCCCGCGTGCTGCCTTCTGTCCCGGGGCTGCCGGTGTCCTCTGAGCCTGCCCAGGTCCACCCCATCGCCTACCAGATGGCGCAGGCCAGCGTCTGGCATGGGGTGCCAGGGCCCCTGGGGGCTCCGGGGCAGCTGGTGCAGCTCCCCCAAGGGGTGCAGCTCCCCCCTGTGGAGCAGCTCCCCCAAAGGGTGCAGCTCCCCACCATGGGGCACCTCCCCACAGTGGTGCAGCTCCCCCCCGGGGTGCAGCTCCCCACCATGGGGCAGCTCCCCCAAGGGGTGCAGCTCCCCCCTGTGGAGCAGCTCCCCCCCGGTGTGAAGCTCCCCACCATGGGGCAGCTGCCCCAAGGGGTGCAGCTCCTCTCTGTGGTGCAGCTCCCCTCCATGATGCAGCTCCCCCGCGTGCCTGCTCCCTGTCCCCCTGCCTATGGCTGGGGACAGCAGGTTGTGACAGGGATGCTGCTGCCCCGCCAGACGATGGGGCTGGGGACCGTGGTCCAGGGGGAGCCCCTCTACCCCACGGCCTCCTGCCCGCTGCATGTCCCTACGCCACCCCGCCGCCCCGTGGCTCAGCATTGGGTGCAGGGCCCCCCTGTGGCCCACACCCTGCCCGGCAGCGCTCAGAAGCTGTCGGAGGCCTCCAACAAGGACAGGGCGGCCAGCAAGGACAGCGTCCCTGCCCCCAGCCCCCACCAGACTGCCCTGGCTCCGCCCACTGGCAGAACCATGACGAAGCCCAAAGGTGAGTTTTGGGGGGTGGCAGAGCCCGCAGGTGGGCGGCCAAGCCGAGGAAATCTTGCATCGCCCTGGGGTTGGGTTGGTTTGTTTGCTTTTGCAGCAGCGGTGACCACCCTGGCGGCCCCAGGGAAGCCCGCGGATCTGCCCGAGTGGGGGCCAGCGCCCTTGGCCCAGGCCTCTCCTGGTGTCCAGGCGCAGGACACCACCGGCAACCATCCGCTCGCCTGGCTCCACACCGTGGATGGCGAGGACACCGTCCCCGACGTGCACGACAGCCCCAGCTTGGCCGCCTTCCTCCACGAGCTCCCCGACCTCTCCGAGTATGTGGTAGAAGGCGACTGCCCCAAGGAGCCACCGGTGGTGGTGGGGCTGGGGGACGGCGAGGACACAATCCACGATGTGCCCGACTTGACTGACTTCCTCAGTGAGATCCCCGACCTCTCCGAGTACGTGGCGGAGGGCGGCCGCCCCTGCCCCAAGGAGCGAGCGGTGGCGGTGGGGCTGGGGGACAGCGAGGACACCCTCCCTCATGTCCTTCATTTCCCCAACAGCCTCGCCAGCACCGCTTTCCTTGATGAACTCCACGACTTGTCCGAGCACGTGGTGGACAGCGACTGCCCCCAAGACCAAGCGGTTCTGGCACGCCCAGGGGACGCTGAGGGCACCATCTTGACCGCCAGTGTCCCCAGCTTGACTGCCGAGGTCCTCGATGAGCTCCGCGACCTCTCTGAGTATGTGTTGGAAGGGGGCTGCCCCAAGGAGCGAGCGGTGGCGGCGGGGCTGGGGGATGGCGAGGACACCGTGCCCGACGTCCCCTACGTCCCCAACTTGACCAGCTCCCTCAAC
The DNA here is from genome assembly GCF_030936135.1 of Gavia stellata. Taxonomy (NCBI): domain Eukaryota; kingdom Metazoa; phylum Chordata; class Aves; order Gaviiformes; family Gaviidae; genus Gavia; species Gavia stellata. The sequence continues at coordinate 7,989 of NW_026777259.1, read as the reverse complement.
AAGCTCCCCCGCCTCTTGGAGTACAGGGCAGAGGGCGGCTGCAACACGGAGCAAGCGGCGGCGGTGATGCTGGTGGACGGTGAAGAGCTCTTCCCCGATCTCCAGGACAGCCTTGCCGGCAGTGCCTCCTTCAGCAAAGTCCGTGACTTCTTGGAGGACGGGGTGGAGGGCGACTGCCCCGAGGACCGCCTGGCGGCAGTGATGCTGGGGGACGCTGACCCCTTCTGGGGGGTGGCGGCCTCCCCCTTGCAAGACACCGAGGGGAAGCAGGGCGGGGTGGCGGCAGACCTCCCCACCTGCCTGCCACTGTCTCCTTTGGAGACTTCCAAGGAGAGCTCACCGGAGAGCTCCCGAGAGAGGTCTCCGGAGACTTCAGAGGACAGCCCTGTGGACAGTCCCCGAAAGGACCCCCTGAAGGGTCCTCGGGAGAGTCCCCTGCTGAGCCCCCTGCGGATCCCCCTGCTCAGTCCCCTGGCCAGCCCCCCAGCTGCACCCCAGCGTCAACCGCTCTGCATGGAAAAAACAGTGGCGGAGGCGCCGTGGAGGAAGCCCCCGGAGGCTTTGACCAGCTTGCCGCTGCCTGCGGCCGTTGTCTGCTGCCAGGTGGTGCCTAGATGGGGCAAGGCGGGCAGCAGGAAGGCCAAACGCCCCGCACCAGCCAGCACACCCCAGATGCAGAAGACCACCCGCGGGACTCAAAATCACTCGAGAAACCTCTGGCTGGGGAACCTTGATGGCGACGGTACGGCGGCGGGCAGCAGCGGGCAGCAGGCAGGAAGCACCAAGCCAAGAGCCTCCAACAGCAACAAGGTGCCCGCCAAGAGGCGTAGAACCATGGGGAACACCAGTGACGATGGTCCTTCGAGCCGTGGGAGGGGAAAGGTTTAATGCAGCCGGTCCACCAAAACCCCGCAGCACGAAGGCCGTAAACCGCTGGCCTGGGGCTCCAGACCCACGCCCAGCCTGGGGGCCCTTGCCCGCCCTGGTCCCCCGGCCCCCTGCGCTTTAAGCTACGGCTCCCAGCTGCCCAGAGGCTGCAGTATGTTCAATGGAACCGGCGACACGGCACCGCCGGCCAACGGCACCGCCGGGTGTCAGGGCCCGGCTGGGCCCCGCGGCTCCCAGCAGCACTGGGCCGCACACCGCTGCACGTCCGCGCCCCCATCGGACCACTGCAGAGGAGGCCACGCCCCCTGCCGGCACAGGCTGCACCCGCGGCATCACCTCGCAGTTACAAAAAGAAACAACCGCTCCGCAACCAGCGTCCCCACCCCGGCCTGCTACCAACACCCCTGCTACAGCCATCTCTACTCCATCCTGCTACTGGAAGCCCCACCACCGGCATCCCCACCTCACGCTGGTACCGGCCTCCCCAGAACAGCATCCCCGCCCCAGGGCTGAGGATGCCCCGCAACGACCGGAGGGCGCACTTGCTCAACTCCATCCAGGGTTTCCACCCACTGGGGCAAAGGGTGAAGGTGGTGGGGCTGCTGCGCCAACCGCCCGACCCGAAGCCCCACGCCGGCCCCAGCGTGCCCCCCAGGGTCCACAGTCCCCTGCCGGCAGCCCTGAGACCCAGCGCGGGGCCGGCTGCCTCCAACAACACGGTTGATGGCAAGAAGGAGACGGCATCGGCGGCGGCATCGAGCACCAAGTCACGCACCGGGGCAGCTACCAAACCCAAGCAGCCCAGCTGGCTGCGTCTGTCGCCCAAGGGGGGCCAAAACCCACGCGAGACGCTGCTGCAGCACCTGCGTGCGCTGCCGCGGCTGCCACGCCCTCCCGACGACTCCCGACGTGCTATCCCTCGGGCCCTGGGGGGGCCTCACGCCTGCGCCCAGCCCGCTGGAAGAGCAGCAGGAGTCGCTGCCCACCACACCCCAGCAGCGGCCCGAGCAAGAGCGCATGAAGAAGCTGTCCCAGGAGGAGCGGGCCAATTTCCTTTCACTGAACTATACAAAAACTCTCTCTACAACAATAAATTACACGTGCCCGGGACCATTCCCTGGCATGGAGGCCAGCTGGCACAATACCCTTGTCCATTGGGTTGCATTTTGTTATGCAAAATTTGCATGCAGAAGAGCTGCATCCAAAACGCCCACTGGGAAATCCCCTGGCCCATCCCCACTCGTGAGTGGGGCTGAGGAATTTGTTGAGCTTTCCAGCCGACATGGGCCAGGCCTGTACCTGTAAACCTCCAAACGCTTTAACACTACAGATGATCACGGTCCAGTTCACGCGAACACTCACTGGTGCTCTTTAATTCAGTACCACAGATGCTGCCAAAAGTTCTCCCTCAGACAGCATCTCACGCTCACATACACACGGTAGGTGTTTTCAGTACACTCTTAGAACAGCAGGAAGCAGAAGCAGAGGAAAGCAACGTGAATAAACCAAGTTCATCCACTCTCTCAGGGACAGAAGAGTGGCTCCTTGCCTTAAGAATACAGCCTAAAGAGCATCTGGCATCAAACCCAAAGTTCAGCTCCAGTTAATTTGTTCCATTACCGTGAGGAACAGGTAGAAGGCGTGGGGGGTTTTTTTGCTTGTATTTTGTTTTTAAACAACTTACGTTTAAATAAAGAAGGGAACAAAAGGTATTAAGCATCTAGATGCGGACCAGGCACTATCAGAAGCGTAGGCTCTCTAACAAGAAGTGACTGAAGGAACGGAGACCGAAAATGGGAAGGGTCAGCAAGTACCCAAGCACAATTCACAAGTGAAGCGATCCTGTCAGCATTGCACTTTTTGCCATCAAAATACTTGATCAGCAACAGCTCAGCCCTTCAAAGAAGAGGACATCAGAGCCATTCAAAAGGGAAAAGGGAACGCATATCTTGAAAGACAATGCCTGAAGAGGCAGTTCATCTGGAGGAAGGGGAGACTGGAAGAGATCTCCAGGCCCATCATTGTTGCAAATACTCTGATTTCTAAATAATCAAGATTTGGTCATGCAGAAGGGTTAAGTTTGATTAATAAATAAAAGAATAAAATACAAATGTATAAGCTAGGAGTGTTAAGTTGGAAACAATAACCATAGGAATCTCACCAGGTAGTCACTCTTCCGTTCTAAGGAACTATTCGTAACGCGATGGAACGATGAAGAATCGAATAGAGAAGTTTTGTTTGAGTCCCGTAACACTGTGACCAGCTATGCACCAGTGATGCTGCTTGGAAAGTTCCTTACCTTTCCCACCTTGATTTGAATATCAAGAATGCCAATCAATAAATATTACTAGAAATAACCATTGATTATTTCCAAGTATGGATACTGATAGAATGGTATAATCAAGAGAGCGATTAATGAAAAATTAAATTAGGTTTTTTGTGTAATGATAACTAGGTATGATTTATCTGCGATTTCATCATAAACTAGCTGTTGAACAGGTAGGGTTGTGAATAGGTAGGGTTGCTTGTCAAGAGAATGAGAAGTCGTAGGCCTGGTCAGGAAACCGAGGAAAACTTAGGGAGATTCCAAGAATGGAATTGTGCAACTGAGCTGAGCATGCGCAAAGATTGGGTTCAACTAGAAGACACCATGACGAATACTATGGACGACCACCAGAGGACCTTAGACGACCACCTGTGTACCTGGAGGCGCATGCATCACGAGCATTTACATATACTAATGAGTTCTCGGAAACTGTATGAATATGTTAATTGTTTCTTGGAAAGACGATGAGTAGGTATACTTTGATTGTACATAACTTCTGTAGCGGAGGAACCAAGCACGCACACTAGGTGCGCTGATCCCCTGTGCGTCCAGCGCTGCAATAAGAAGTGCCTGCTCACCTCGATACTTTGTGTAGATGAGTTTTTATATTACAGATTTGTAACATCATAACCTCACTGAACCCCCTATTAAGCAATAAGGGGTTGGCTGGTTGCTTTCTACCTTATTTCCGTCGGAAGGCTCTTGCAGCACCCAAATCTTCTAAGCATTAAGAGGTTTCTTCCAGCTTTCAGCTTAAATTTACTCAGGGCCTGGTGGCACCCATTTTTTCTGCTGCCCATACCTTCAAGCTTAGTAACTGTTCTCCCTACACGGTATTTTCCTCTTTTGCATTTACAGGAGTCACCCCACTCTTCCCCCACTTGCTTTTCTAGCCTAAGCAAATCAAGAACTCCTGATGCCACCGCGCATGTCCGTCTCCCGTGCCCCACCAATCCCTGCAGCTCTCCTCTCCAGTTATTCCAGGGGGAGTTCATCTTTCTTGGACGCGAAGGACCAGCAGAGCAACCATGTCCGATGAGCTGGGCTCCGTTCAATGGCATTAACTCTTCCATGCGGTTCCTGAAAAGGCTTTGCCTGACACACTGCAGTGTAGCACTTTCTTATCTCCACATCACACTGCTGGCTCCCAGCTGCTCTCCTGTGCTTGCCTTTAGCTCCCTGTAGGTCTCTTCCCCCTCCTCAGTTTTGGCCAGCTGAAGAACATCCAACTTAGGGCTCTCCAATTCTTCCCCTTCCCCCTTCTTCCTCTTCTAAATAGCTTCGTGGCGGTCTCAGCTTTCTGCCCTTCAAGTAAGTACCTTATCAGAACCGGACAAGGATAGCACTGGTTTTTCCCAGGCTAAGCAAGTACTTAAACTGTTTATTTGAATACAAAAATGGAGAGGAAGGAAAAAAAGGACAGCTAAGTGGAAAGTCAAAGTTTACTTTGGTGCTTAAGCAACTTGAAGACTTAGGCTGCAGCTGTCGCACAGGGCTGGCTTTTAGATGTCTGATCACGATAAAGCCAAAAATCCTTCCCCTAAGGTTTCCGATTACAAAATACCTTCATCTAAGGGAAGACAACATGTATATATACAGACATTGCCAGAGGTTTGGAGTGCCTTCTCAGCACAACGTTTCTCTTACGGCACCAAGAACTTACTGGTATGACAAATGATGAATTTTAAGTGCTATTTTAAAGCAATTGACACTTAAATCCACAGTAGTGAGAAAACAGTCAAGAATTTGAACTTGCAAAATGGGAGATGAGTCGTGACTTTCTCAACAGCTCTTACTATTGATGAAGCTCACAACCATCTCACTATTTGGAAGTGACATACTTTGCTAGTATGGGTGTGGAATTATTGCTGGAGGTGACTCACAAATTAAATCTATCTTCGCATTTTTGGGAAAGGGACGGCATTGAAGAAACTTTCAGGGTGGAGTGTGGCGGTCACGCGAGAGCTCCGTCCCACAAAAGTTCCCTAGGCAGCCTTAGATGTTGGCAATGCCAGGGGAGCTTGTTGTGCTGACCCTAAGAGAAGCTGTACGGAGGGTGGAGCGGAGTGGACACACCGCGGCCAGGCTCTGTGGTAAGGCGGGAACTGGAAGGTACTATGGAACAATGAGATGGAGACTCACCCCGATAATGAGGATACGTGCCTGGTCAAAGACAAAGCCGCTCTACAAAGACACAATAACCTCTTTAGTGTGTGTAAGGGTGTGTAGTGGAGTACCTGGGAATGGGCCCACAGTCTGTCACCTTTTGACAAAATACTCACGATAATCTCATTTTAATACTAATAAACACACCTCTGTCCCAAAGCTACCCACCTCCAAGGTGCCACCACCCCTCACTGAGCCTGCGCTCTGAATTTTTCTCGGTCTATACCTTTAAAAGCAAAGCGAGAAACTTTTACACCAATTACAACAAAGAAATATATGACCAGAGTCACTCAAGCTCCACCAGAAAAGTAAAAATAGTATAAAAAGGCTTAAGAGAGGAGGGATGTTAGGGAAGACACCATCGCAGACCTGCTCTGACACCTGGGATCAGTCAATGGGCTGAAACTCTCTTCCCCGCCAACTGGGACGCCTTTGGGTCAGATTCGAGCACTTGGCTATTCCAAGTGTTTCCCCGGCAGATGTAGAAACCTCTATAGAGTTGCTTTGTCATTTAGCGCGCTTCTAGCCAGGCTGTAGTACTCATATTCTTGGTATATGCACATGCTTTGTGGGCAGTAATTCTATCACCGGCCATCCAAAAGAACTTGTGCATCTGTTGCTTTAATAAACTACACTATTCATTAATCTAGCCGTGAGAGTTCTCATTGAACGCCATCAAAGCCCTTAAGGGTGGCCGTGATACCTCATGCAACGCGGCTAGACTGAAAGCGTATGGAGTTACGAGTGCATCCGATGATGATGAGGCTGAAGAGACCCCTGATTCCCAACCTCAGTCGATCCCCTTACGGCCCTTGGTTAAAACTGAGACTGCTGTTGATGACGACGACGAGGTCCACGCTACTGCGTGTACAATTCCGCGGTCACCAGCAGAGTTGGTAAAATTACAGGAGAAATACTCAAGGCGGTCACGAGAATCAGAGGTTGAGTATGTGTGGCGAGTTTCTCTTGAGGGGGCAGACCGAATCGTGTTAAGTGAGGAAGAAGCAGGAGGCTTTTGGGGACCAGGAATCTTTTTAACTACCACGCCAGGGGATCATAATTACAAAGAGACATCTGACTCAACACAGAACCAAACATTTCTCACTTTGAAATACATCCCGATGAAAATCCTGAAACTATCCTTATCTATGTTGGAAATGGATGTGTTTGTATGAGAACCCTTTGCGATTCCCTCCTCGCAGATGAAACCACTGTAAATACTGGTAATCCCTCAAATATCTCTATTTGCCGTTTCACTGAAATTACAGGATGTGACTTCAGTTATTCAGCTCCTGTCACAACTCATCCATTGCTACAATCCAGCTACACCTTATTTCAAGATCTCCTGTCTGCTCCTATTGGAATGAAGAAACTACTACAACATGAGGATCTGAAGGGGTTCTTGAAGAGCTACAGCTCCCAGCATGCCCCGGGGCGCTCCTTCCTGCTCTCTGGCCCTGCGGGGATCAGACAGAAAGAGAGAGAGAGAGATACATCCAACTGACATGGTATACTGCACAGTCGTGGGTCAGTCAGCATGACTAAAGGACCCCAGCTCATTGCAAGGAGGAGAAGGACAGCCCCCACCCTCAAGAAGAAAGGATCCCCTGGACTACCCAGGTCACACCAGCATCCCAGCCCCTCCGGCACCTCTGGGAAAGCCTCCCAGGGTCTGGCATCAGAGATAAGGAACTGCAGCGACACCGACTCCAGGGATGTCTACATGAAGAAAGAAGCAGGTGGATGACGACGCATCAGAATTAGAGTTGCTCTGCAAAACAGCAGCGTGTGAGTGTGTGTGTGCGTGCGCATTCAAGGTGCCCCAGGTTGAACGGGAGAGCTCATACGCACGAATGCCAGAATTCCTCTTGCAATGCTGTACTTTGCGCCGCGGCGTCTCTCCTCGGTCGGCACGGGCCAGTGGCCAAATTTTCCTGACAGCTCCCCATTGTGGCAGCATGGTACCGGTGCCGGCACCGGTTCCACCACAGTTGGGAGCAGCAGTTGCTCCCCCGGGGCACAGAGGGGGAGGACAAAACCAACTCAAAAGCGCCCTGACCCCTGCCATCCCCACCGCAGGAGCAGGATGGGGCAGCACACACAGGTCGGCATCGCAGGGCCACCGGTGCTGGCCCCATCCCTTCCCCTTGGACAGGATATTCACCTCCCCGCAAAAGTCTCGCTTGGCATGGGAAATGGTGGGGATGGGAGACCGCTGGGATAGGAAACCATCACGGGGCTGAGGAAATCATCGTGAGGCTGGGAAACCATTGTGGGTATGGGAAATCAGCATTGAGGACAGAAAATCATGGGCAGGACAGGAAATCACTGAGATGGGAAGTTGTTGTGGGATGAAAAATCAAACCGTCGCAAGGCTGGGTGAAGCACGTGCTGGCGGAATGATCGCCATGGAGATGGAAGCTGATTGACCCCAACAAACCCCACCCTGACCAACCGCCATGGCAGGTACAGCAGCAGGCTCCCGCTCCTCCTGGTGCTCCTGCCCTCCAGGTAAACCCCCAGCCAGCTCTGCCCGCCAATATCTCACCCCATCACTCCTCTTTGCTTCCCCCACAGACAGGTTCCCTCTTGGGCTGCCGATGGCATCA